>NW_027446952.1:0-40656 GCF_038048845.1 Mixophyes fleayi | reverse complement strand
TGAATCATGAATTGAATCATGAATTGAAGCATAAATCATGAATCATCAATTGAATCATGAATCATAATTCATGAATCATGAATAGAATCATAAATCATGAATCATGAATCATGAATCATGAATCGAATCATGAATCATGAATCATGAATCATGAATCATGAATCATGAAATGAATAATGAATCATGAATTGAATCATGAATCACGAATCATAAATTGAATCATGAATCATGAATCATGATTGAATCATGAATCATGAATCGAATCATGAATTATGAATCATGAATCATGAATTGAATCATGAATCACCAATCATAAATTGAATCATGAATCATGAATCATGAATTGAATCATGAATCATGAATCATGAATCGAATCATGAATTATGAATCATGAATCATGAATTGAATCATGAATCATGAATCGTATCATGAATCTTGTATTTAGTCATGGATTGAATCATAAATTATTAATCAAATCATGAATCATGAATTGAATCATGAATCATGAACTGAATCATGAATTGAATCATGAATTGAATCATGAATCATGAATCATGATTTGAATCATGAATCATGAATTGAATCATGAATCATTAATTGAATCATGAATCATGAATCATGAATTCAATCATGAATTCAATCATAAATCATGAATCATGAATTGAACCATGAATCATGAATCATAATTTATGAATCATGAATTGAATCATGAATCATGAATCATGAATCATGAATCATGAATTGAATCATGAATCATGAATCATGAATCATGAATTGAATCATGAATCATGAATCATGAATTGAATCATGAATCATGAATCATGAATTGAATCATGAATCATGAATTGAATCATGAATCATGAATCGTGAATTGAATCATGAATAATGAATCATGAATCATGAATTGAATAATGAATTATGAATCTAATCATTAATCATGAATTGAATCATGAATCATGAATTGAATCATGAATCATTAATTGAATCGTGAATCATGAATCATGAATTAAATCATGAATTCAATCATAAATCATGAATCATGAATTGAACCATGAATCATGAATCATAATTTATGAATCATGAATTGAATCATGAATCATGAATCATGAATCATGAATCATGAATTGAATCATGAATCATGAATCATGAATCATGAATTGAATCATGAATCATGAATCATGAATTGAATCATGAATCATGAATCATGAATTGAATCATGAATCATGAATTGAATCATGAATCATGAATCGTGAATTGAATCATGAATAATGAATCATGAATCATGAATTGAATAATGAATTATGAATCTAATCATTAATCATGAATTGAATCATGAATCATGAATTGAATCATGAATCATTAATTGAATCGTGAATCATGAATCATGAATTAAATCATGAATCATGAATCATAAATCGAATCATGAATTGAATCATGAATCATGAATCATGAATTGAATCATGAATCACGAATCATAAATTGAATCATGAATCATGAATCATGAATTGAATCATAAATCATGAATCATGAATCGAATCATGAATCATGAATCATGAATCGAATCATGAATCATGAATCGAATCATGAATTGAATCATGAATCATGAATTGAATCATGAATTGAATCATAAATCATGAATCATCAATTGAATCATGAATCATGAATTATGAATCATGAATAGAATTATGAATCATGAATCATGAATCATGAATCGAATCATGAATCATGAATCATGAATCATGAATCGAATCATGAATCATGATTGAATCATAAATAATGAATTATGAATCATGAATTGAATCATGAATCATGAATCGTGAATTGAATCATGAATCATGAATCATGAATCATGAATTGAATCATGAATCATGAATTATGAATCATGAATTGAATTATGAATCATGAATCATGAATCATGAATCATGAATTGAATCATGAATCATGAATCATGAATCATGAAATGAATCATGAATCATGAATCATGAATCATGAATTGAATCATGAATCATGAATTGAATCATGAATCATGAATCATGAATCATGAATTGAATCATGAATCATGAATCAAATCATTAATCATGGATTGAATCATGAATCGAATCATGAATCATGAATCATGAATCATGAATCATGAAATGAATAATGAATCATGAATTGAATCATGAATCACGAATCATAAATTGAATCATGAATTGAATCATGAATCATGAATCATGAATCGAATCATGAATTATGAATCATGAATCATGAATTGAATCATGAATCACGAATCATAAATTGAATCATGAATCATGAATCATGAATTGAATCATGAATCATGAATCATGAATCGAATCATGAATCACGAATCATGAATCATGAATTGAATCATGAATCATGAATCGTATCATGAATCATGTATTTAGTCATGGATTGAATCATAAATTATTAATCAAATCATGAATCATGAATTGAATCATGAATCATGAACTGAATCATGAATTGAATCATGAATTGAATCATGAATCATGAATCATGATTTGAATCATGAATCATGAATCATGAATCATGAATTGAATCATGAATCATGAATTGAATCATGAATCATGAATTTAATCATGAATCATTAATTGAATCATGAATCATGAATCATGAATTCAATCATGAATCATGAATCATGAATTCAATCATGAATTCAATCATAAATCATGAATCATGAATTGAACCATGAATCATGAATCATAATTTATGAATCATGAATTGAATCATGAATCATGAATCATGAATCATGAATCATGAATTGAATCATGAATCATGAATCATGAATCATGAATTGAATCATGAATCATGAATCATGAATTGAATCATGAATCATGAATTGAATCATGAATCATGAATCGTGAATTGAATCATGAATAATGAATCATGAATCATGAATTGAATAATGAATTATGAATCTAATCATTAATCATGAATTGAATCATGAATCATGAATTGAATCATGAATCATTAATTGAATCGTGAATCATGAATCATGAATTAAATCATGAATCATGAATCATAAATCGAATCATGAATTGAATCATGAATCATGAGTCATGAATTGAATCATGAATCACGAATCATAAATTGAATCATGAATCATGAATTGAATCATGAATCACGAATCATGAATTGAATCATGAATCATGAATCATGAATTGAATCATGAATCATGAATCATGAATCGAATCATGAATCATGAATCGAATCATGAATTGAATCATAAATCATGAATCATCAATTGAATCATGAATCATGAATCATGAATCATGAATAGAATTATGAATCATGAATCTTGAATCATGAATCATGAATCATGAATCGAATCATGAATCATGAATCATGAATCATGAAATGAATAATGAATCATGAATTGAATCATAAATAATGAATTATGAATCATGAATTGAATCATGAATCATGAATCGTGAATTGAATCATGAATCATGAATCATGAATCATGAATTGAATCATGAATCATGAATCATGAATTATGAATCATGAATTGAATTATGAATCATGAATCATGAATCATGAATTGAATCATGAATCATGAATCATGAATTGAATCATGAATCATGAATTGAATCATGAATCATGAATCATAAATCATGAATTGAGTCATGAATCATGAATCATGAATCATGAATTGAATCATGAATCATGAATCGAATCATTAATCATGGATTGAATCATGAATCATGAATTGAATCATGAATCATGAATCATGAATCATGAATCATGAATCATGAATTGAATCATGAATCATTAATCATGAATTGAATCAGGAATCATGAATCATGAATCATGAATCATTAATCATGAATTGAATCATGAATCATGAATTGAATCATGAATCATGAATCATGAATTGAATCATGAATCATGAATTGAATCATGAATTGAATCATGAATTGAAACATGAATCATGAATCATGAATCATGAATTGAATCATGAATCATGAATTGAATCATGAATCATGAATTTAATCATGAAATGAATCATAAATCATTAATCGAATCATGAATCATGAATTGAATCATGAATTGAATCATAAATCATGAATTGAATCATGAATTGAATCATGAATCATGAATCATGAATCATGAATCATGAATTAAATCATGAATCAAGATTTTAATCAGGAATCGAATCATGAATTGAATCATGAATCATGAATTGAATCATGAATCATTAATTGAATTGTGAATCTTGAATCATGAATTGAATCATGAATCATGAATCATAAATCGAATCATGAATTGAATCATGAATCATGAATCATGAATTGAATCATGAATCACGAATCATAAATTGAATCATGAATCATGAATCATGAATTGAATCATGAATCATGAATTGAATCATGAATCATTAATCATGAATCGAATCATGAATCATGAATCGAATCATGAATTGAATCATGAATCATGAATTGAATCATGTATGAATTGAATCATAAATCATGAATCATCAATTGAATTATGAATCATAATTCATGAATCATTAATAGAATCATGAATCATGAATCTAGAATCATGAATCATGAATCATGAATTGAATCATGAATCATGAATCATGAATCATGAATCATGAATTGAATCATGAATCATGAATCATGAATCATGAATTGAATCATGAATCATGAATCATGAATTGAATCATGAATCATGAATCATGAATTGAATCATGAATCATGAATTGAATCATGAATCATGAATCGTGAATTGAATCATGAATAATGAATCATGAATCATGAATTGAATAATGAATTATGAATCTAATCATTAATCATGAATTGAATCATGAATCATGAATTGAATCATGAATCATTAATTGAATCGTGAATCATGAATCATGAATTAAATCATGAATTCAATCATAAATCATGAATCATGAATTGAACCATGAATCATGAATCATAATTTATGAATCATGAATTGAATCATGAATCATGAATCATGAATCATGAATCATGAATTGAATCATGAATCATGAATCATGAATCATGAATTGAATCATGAATCATGAATCATGAATTGAATCATGAATCATGAATCATGAATTGAATCATGAATCATGAATTGAATCATGAATCATGAATCGTGAATTGAATCATGAATAATGAATCATGAATCATGAATTGAATAATGAATTATGAATCTAATCATTAATCATGAATTGAATCATGAATCATGAATTGAATCATGAATCATTAATTGAATCGTGAATCATGAATCATGAATTAAATCATGAATCATGAATCATAAATCGAATCATGAATTGAATCATGAATCATGAATCATGAATTGAATCATGAATCACGAATCATAAATTGAATCATGAATCATGAATCATGAATTGAATCATAAATCATGAATCATGAATCGAATCATGAATCATGAATCATGAATCGAATCATGAATCATGAATCGAATCATGAATTGAATCATGAATCATGAATTGAATCATGAATTGAATCATAAATCATGAATCATCAATTGAATCATGAATCATGAATTATGAATCATGAATAGAATTATGAATCATGAATCATGAATCATGAATCGAATCATGAATCATGAATCATGAATCATGAATCGAATCATGAATCATGAATTGAATCATAAATAATGAATTATGAATCATGAATTGAATCATGAATCATGAATCGTGAATTGAATCATGAATCATGAATCATGAATCATGAATTGAATCATGAATCATGAATTATGAATCATGAATTGAATTATGAATCATGAATCATGAATCATGAATCATGAATTGAATCATGAATCATGAATCATGAATCATGAAATGAATCATGAATCATGAATCATGAATCATGAATTGAATCATGAATCATGAATTGAATCATGAATCATGAATCATGAATCATGAATTGAATCATGAATCATGAATCAAATCATTAATCATGGATTGAATCATGAATCGAATCATGAATCATGAATCATGAATCATGAATCATGAAATGAATAATGAATCATGAATTGAATCATGAATCACGAATCATAAATTGAATCATGAATTGAATCATGAATCATGAATCATGAATCGAATCATGAATTATGAATCATGAATCATGAATTGAATCATGAATCACGAATCATAAATTGAATCATGAATCATGAATCATGAATTGAATCATGAATCATGAATCATGAATCGAATCATGAATCACGAATCATGAATCATGAATTGAATCATGAATCATGAATCGTATCATGAATCATGTATTTAGTCATGGATTGAATCATAAATTATTAATCAAATCATGAATCATGAATTGAATCATGAATCATGAACTGAATCATGAATTGAATCATGAATTGAATCATGAATCATGAATCATGATTTGAATCATGAATCATGAATCATGAATCATGAATTGAATCATGAATCATGAATTGAATCATGAATCATGAATTGAATCATGAATCATTAATTGAATCATGAATCATGAATCATGAATTCAATCATGAATCATGAATCATGAATTCAATCATGAATTCAATCATAAATCATGAATCATGAATTGAACCATGAATCATGAATCATAATTTATGAATCATGAATTGAATCATGAATCATGAATCATGAATCATGAATCATGAATTGAATCATGAATCATGAATCATGAATCATGAATTGAATCATGAATCATGAATCATGAATTGAATCATGAATCATGAATTGAATCATGAATCATGAATCGTGAATTGAATCATGAATAATGAATCATGAATCATGAATTGAATAATGAATTATGAATCTAATCATTAATCATGAATTGAATCATGAATCATGAATTGAATCATGAATCATTAATTGAATCGTGAATCATGAATCATGAATTAAATCATGAATCATGAATCATAAATCGAATCATGAATTGAATCATGAATCATGAGTCATGAATTGAATCATGAATCACGAATCATAAATTGAATCATGAATCATGAATTGAATCATGAATCACGAATCATGAATTGAATCATGAATCATGAATCATGAATTGAATCATGAATCATGAATCATGAATCGAATCATGAATCATGAATCGAATCATGAATTGAATCATAAATCATGAATCATCAATTGAATCATGAATCATGAATCATGAATCATGAATAGAATTATGAATCATGAATCTTGAATCATGAATCATGAATCATGAATCGAATCATGAATCATGAATCATGAATCATGAAATGAATAATGAATCATGAATTGAATCATAAATAATGAATTATGAATCATGAATTGAATCATGAATCATGAATCGTGAATTGAATCATGAATCATGAATCATGAATCATGAATTGAATCATGAATCATGAATCATGAATTATGAATCATGAATTGAATTATGAATCATGAATCATGAATCATGAATTGAATCATGAATCATGAATCATGAATTGAATCATGAATCATGAATTGAATCATGAATCATGAATCATAAATCATGAATTGAGTCATGAATCATGAATCATGAATCATGAATTGAATCATGAATCATGAATCGAATCATTAATCATGGATTGAATCATGAATCATGAATTGAATCATGAATCATGAATCATGAATCATGAATCATGAATCATGAATTGAATCATGAATCATTAATCATGAATTGAATCAGGAATCATGAATCATGAATCATGAATCATTAATCATGAATTGAATCATGAATCATGAATTGAATCATGAATCATGAATCATGAATTGAATCATGAATCATGAATTGAATCATGAATTGAATCATGAATTGAAACATGAATCATGAATCATGAATCATGAATTGAATCATGAATCATGAATTGAATCATGAATCATGAATTTAATCATGAAATGAATCATAAATCATTAATCGAATCATGAATCATGAATTGAATCATGAATTGAATCATAAATCATGAATTGAATCATGAATTGAATCATGAATCATGAATCATGAATCATGAATCATGAATTAAATCATGAATCAAGATTTTAATCAGGAATCGAATCATGAATTGAATCATGAATCATGAATTGAATCATGAATCATTAATTGAATTGTGAATCTTGAATCATGAATTGAATCATGAATCATGAATCATAAATCGAATCATGAATTGAATCATGAATCATGAATCATGAATTGAATCATGAATCACGAATCATAAATTGAATCATGAATCATGAATCATGAATTGAATCATGAATCATGAATTGAATCATGAATCATTAATCATGAATCGAATCATGAATCATGAATCGAATCATGAATTGAATCATGAATCATGAATTGAATCATGAATTGAATCATAAATCATGAATCATCAATTGAATTATGAATCATAATTCATGAATCATTAATAGAATCATGAATCATGAATCTAGAATCATGAATCATGAATCATGAATCGAATCATGAATCATGAATCATGAAATGAATAATGAATCATGAATTGAATCATAAATAATGAATTATGAATCATGAATTGCATCATGAATCATGAATCACGAATCATAAATTGAATCATGAATCATGAATTGAATCATGAATCATGAATCATGAATTGAATCATGAATCATGAATCATGAATCGAATCATGAATTATGAATCATGAATCATGAAATGAATCATGAATCGAATCATGAATCATGAATTAAATCATGAATTATGAATCATGAATCATAAATTGAATCATGAATCATGAATCGAATCATGAATCATGTATTTAATCATGAATTGAATCATAAATTATTAATAGAATCATGAATCATGAATTGAATCATGAATTGAATCATGAATCATGAATTGAATCATGAATTGAATTATGAATTGAATCATGAATCATGAATCATGATTTAAATCATGAATCATGAATCATGAATTGAATCATGAATCATGAATCATGAATTGAATAATGAATCATGAATTGAATCATGAATTCAATCATAAATCATGAATAATGAATTGAATCATGAATCATGAATCATGAATTATGAATCATGAATTGAATCATGAATCATGAATCATGAATTGAATCATGAATCATGAATCATGAATCATGAATTGAATCATGAATCATGAATTGAATCATGAATCATGAATTGAATCAAGAATCATGAATCATGAATTGAATCATGAATCATGAATCATGAATTGAATCATGAATCGAATCATTAATCATGAATTGAATCATGAATCATGAATTGAATCATGAATCATGAATCATGAATTGAATCATGAATTGAATCATTAATCATTAATCATGAATTGAATCATGAATCATGAAATATTGAATTGAATCATGAATCATTAATCATGAATTGAATTATGAATCATGAATTGAATCATGAATCATGAATTGAATCATGAATTGAATCATTAATCATTAATCATGAATTGAATCATGAATCATGAATCATGAATTGAATCATGAATCATTAATCATGAATTGAATTATGAATCATGAATTGAATCATGAATCATGAATCATGAATTGAATCATGAATCATGAATCATGAATCATGAATCATGAATTAAATCATGAATTGAATCATAAATCATTAATCGAATCATGAATCATGAATTGAATCATGAATTGAATCATGAATCATGTATTTAATCATGAATTGAATCATAAATCATTAATTGAATCATGAATCATGAATTGAATCATGAACTGAATCATGAATCATGAATTGAATCATGAATTGAATCATGAATTGAATCATGAATCATGATTTGAATCAAGAATCATGAATCATGAATCATGAATTGAATCATGAATCATGAATCATGAATTGAATCATGAATCATGAATTGAATCATGAATCATGAATCATGAATTAAATCATGAATCATGAATCATGAATCATGAATCGAATCATGAATCATGAATTGAATCATGAAATGAATCATAAATCATTAATCGAATCATGAATCATGAATTGAATCATGAATTGAATCATAAATCATATATTGAATCATGAATTGAATCATGAATCGAATCATGAATCATGAATCATGAATCATGAATCATGAAATGAATAATGAATCATGAATTGAATCATAAATAATGAATTATGAATCATGAATTGAATCATGAATCACGAATCATAAATTGAATCATGAATCATGAATCATGAATTGAATCATGAATCATGAATCATGAATCGAATCATGAATTATGAATCATGAATCATGAAATGAATCATGAATCAATTCATGAATCATGAATCAATTCATGAATCATGAATTAAATCATGAATTATGGATCATGAATCATGAATTGAATCATGAATCATGAATCGTATCATGAATCATGTATTTAATCATGAATTGAATCATAAATTATTAATCGAATCATGAATCATGAATTGAATTATGAATTGAATCATGAATCATAAATTGAATCATGAATTGAATCATGAATCATGAATCATGATTTGAATCATGAATCATGAATCATGAATTGAATCATGAATCATGAATCATGAATTGAATCATGAATCATGAATTGAATCATGAAATGAATCATAAATCATTAATCGAATCATGAATCATGAATTAAATCATGAATTGAATCATAAATCATGAATTGAATCATGAATTGAATCATGAATCATGAATCATGAATTAAATCATGAATCAAGATTTTAATGAATTAAATCATGAATCAAGATTTAATCAGGAATCGAATCATGAATTGAATCATGAATCATGAATTGAATCATGAATCATTAATTGAATTGTGAATCACGAATCATGAATTGAATCATGAAACATCAATCATAAATCGAATCATGAATTGAATCATGAATCATGATCATGAATTGAATCATGAATCACGAATCATAAATTGAATCATGAATCATGAATCATGAATTGAATCATGAATCATGAATTGAATCATGAATCATGAATCATGAATCGAATCATGAATCATGAATCGAATCATGAATTGAATCATGAATCATGAATTGAATCATCAATTGAATCATAAATCATGAATCATCAATTGAATTATGAATCATAATTCATGATCATTAATAGGAATCATGAATCATGAATCATGAATCATGAATCATGAATCATGGAATCGAATCATGAATCATGAATCATGAAATGAATAATGAATCATGAATTGAATCATAAATATTGAATTATGAATCATGAATTGCATCATGAATCATGAATCACGAATCATAAATTGAATCATGAATCGTGATTTGAATCATGAATCATGAATCATGAATTGAATCATGATCATGAATCAATGAATCGAATCATGAATATGAATCAAGAATCATGAAATGAATCATGAATCGAATCATGAATCATGGAATTAAATCATAAATTATGAATCATGAATCATAAATTGAATCATGAATCATGAATTAAATCATAAATTATGAATCATGAATCATAAATTGAATCATGAATCATGAATCGAATCATGAATCATGTATTAATCATGAATTGAATCATAAATTATTAATAGAATCATGAATCATGAATTGAATCATGAATTGAATCATGAATCATGAATTGAATCATGATTGAATTATGAATTGAATCATGAATCATGAATCATGATTTAAATCATGAATCATAAATCATGAATCATGAATTGAATCATGAATCATGAATCATGAATTGAATAATGAATCATGAATTGAATCATGAATCATTAATTGAATCATAAATCATGAATCATGAATTGAATCATTGAATTCAATCATAAATCATGAATAATGAATTGAATCATGAATCATGAATCATGAATTATGAATCATGAATTGAATCATGAATCATGAATCATGAATTGAATCATGAATCATGAATCATGAATCATGAATTGAATCATGAATCATGAATTGAATCATGAATCATGAATTGAATCAAGAATCATGAATCATGAATTGAATCATGAATCATGAATCATGAATCATGAATTGAATCATGAATCGAATCATTAATCATGAATTGAATCATGAGACATGAATTGAATCATGAATCATGAATCATGAATTGAATCATGAATTGAATCATTAATCATTAATCATGAATTGAATCATGAATCATGAATCATGAATTGAATCATGAATCATTAATCATGATTGAATTATGAATCATGAATTGAATCATGAATCATGAATCATGAATTGAATCATGAATTGAATCATTAATCATTAATCATGAATTGAATCATGAATCATGGAATCATGAATTGAATCATGAATCATTAATCTTGAATTGAATTATGAATCATGAATTGAATCATGAATCATGAATCATGAATTGAATCATGAATCATGAATCATGAATCATGAATTAAATCATGAATCATGATTCATGAATCGCAATCATGAATCATGAATCATGATTGAATCATGAATCATGAATTGAATCATGAATAATGAATTGAATCAAGAATCATGATCATGAATTGAATCATGAATCATGAATCATGAATCATGATTGAATCATGAATCGAATCATTAATCATGAATTGAATCATGAATCATGAATTGAATCATGAATCATGAATCATGAATTAAATCATGAATTATAAATCATGAATCATGAATTGAATAATGAATCATGAATCGAATCATGAATCATGTATTTAATCATGAATTGAATCATAAATCATTAATCGAATCATGATCATGAATTGAATCATGATTGAATCATGAATCATGTATTTAATCATGAATGAATCATAAATCATTAATTGAATCATGAATCATGAATTGAATCATGAATTGAATCATGAATCATGAATTGAATCATGAATTGAATCATGAATTGAATCATGAATCATGAATCATGATTTGAATCAAGAATCATGAATCATGAATCATGAATTGAATCATGAATCATGAATCATGAATTGAATCATGAATCATGAATTGAATCATGAATCATGAATCATGAATTGAATCATGAATCATGAATCATGAATCGAATCATGAATCATGAATTGAATCATGAAATGAATCATAAATCATTAATCGAATCATGAATCATGAATTGAATCATGAATTGAATCATAAATCATATATTGAATCATGAATTGAATCATGAATCGAATCATGAATCATGAATCATGAATCATGAATCATGAAATGAATAATGAATCATGAATTGAATCATAAATAATGAATTATGAATCATGAATTGAATCATGAATCATGAATCACGAATCATAAATTGAATCATAGAATCATGACATCATAAATTAGCAATCATGAATCATGAATCATGAATTAAATCATGAATTATGAATCATGAATTGAATCATGAATCATGAATCGAATCAAGAATCATGTATTTAATCATGGAATTGAATCATAAATCATTAATCGAATCATGAATCATGAATTGAATCATGAATTGAATCATGAATCATGAATTGAATCATGAATTGAATCATGAATTGAACATGAATCATGAATCATGATTTGAATCATGAATCATGAATCTGAATTGAATCATGAATCATGAATCATGAATTGAATCATGAATCATGAATTGAATCATGAATCATGAATTGAATCATGAATCATGAATCATGAATTGAATCATGAATCATGAATTGAATCATGAATCATGAATTGAATCATGAATCATGAATCATGAATCGAATCATGAATCATGAATTGAATCATAAATCATGATTGAATCATGAATTGAATCATAAATCGTGAATCATGAATCATGAATCATGAATTAAATCATGAATCCAGATTTTCAATCAGGAATCGAATCATGAATTGAATCATGAATCATGAATTGAATCATGAATCATTAATTGAAATGTGAATCATTAATCAAGAATTGAATCATGAATCATGAATCATAAATCGAATCGTGAATTGAATCATGAATCACGAATCATAAATTGAATCATGAATCATGAATCATGAATTGAATCATGAATCACGAATCATAAATTGAATCATGAATCATGAATCATGAATTGAATCATGAATCATGAATCATGATTGAATCATGAGTCATGAATCATGAATTGAATCATGAATCATGAATTGAATCATGAATTGAATCATAAATCATGAATCATCAATTGAATCATGAATCATAATTCATGAATCATGAATAGAATCATGAATCATGAATCGAATCATGAATCATGAATCATGAATCATGAATCATGAAATGAATAATGAATCATGAATTGAATCATAAATAATGAATTATGAATCATGAATTGAATCATGGAATCATGAATCATGAATCATGAATTGAATCGTGAATTCAATCATAAATCATGAATCATGAATTGAATCATGAATCATGAATCATGAATTATGAATCATGAATTGAATCATGAATCATGAATCATGAATCGAATCGTGAATTGAATCATTGAATCACGAATCATAAATTGAATCATGAATTCATGAAACATGAATATAATCATGAATCATGAATCATGAATTGAATCATGAATCATGAATTGAATCATGAATCATGAATTGAATCATGAATCATGAATCATGAATTAAATCATGAATCAGATTTTCAATCAGGAATCGAATCATGAATTGAATCATGAATCATGAATTGAATCATGAATCATTAATTGAATGTGAATCATGAATCATGAATTGAATCATGAATCATGAATCATAAATCGAATCGTGAATTGAATCATGAATCATGAATCATAAATTGAATCATGAATCATGAATCATGAATGAATCATGAATCACGAATCATAATTGAATCATGAATCATGAATCATGAATTGAATCATGAATCATGAATCATGAATTGAATCATGAGTCATGAATCATGAATTGAATCATGAATCATGAATTGAATCATGAATTGAATCATAAATCATGAATCATCAATTGAATCATGAATCATAATTCATGAATCATGAATAGAATCATGAATCATGAATCATGAATCTGAATCGAATCATGAATCATGAATCATGAATCATGAATCATGAATGAATAATGAATCATGAATTGAATCATAAATAATGAATTATGAATCATGAATTGAATCATGAATCATGAATCATGAATCATGAATTGAATCGTGAATTTCAATCATAAATCATGAATCATGAATCATGAATTATGAATCATGAATTGAATCATGAATCATGAATCATGAATCATAAATCGAATCGTGAATTGAATCATGAATCACGAATCATAAATTGAATCATGAATCATGAAACATGAATCAATCATGAATCATGAATCATGAATTGAATCATGAATCATGAATTGAATCATGAATCATGAATTGAATCATGAATCATGAATCATGAATCGAATCATGAATCATGAATTGAATCATAAATCATGAATTGAATCATGAATTGAATCATAAATCGTGAATCATGAATCATGAATCATGAATTAAATCATGAATCCAGATTTTCAATCAGGAATCGAATCATGAATTGAATCATGAATCATGAATTGAATCATGAATCATTAATTGAATTGTGAATCATGAATCATGAATTGAATCATGAATCATGAATCTTAATCGAATCGTGAATTGAATCATGAATCTACGAATCATAAATTGAATCATGAATCATGAATCATGAATTGAATCATGAATCACGAATCATAAATTGAATCATGAATCATGAATCATGAATTGAATCATGAATCACGAATCATAAATTGAATCATGAATCATGAATCATGAATTGAATCATGAATCATGAATCATGAATTGAATCATGAGTCATGAATCATGAATTGAATCATGAATCATGAATTGAATCATGAATTGAATCATAAATCATGAATCATCAATTGAATCATGAATCATAATTCATGAATCATGAATAGAATCATGAATCATGAATCATGAATCATGAATCGAATCATGAATCATGAATCATGAATCATGAATCATGAAATGAATAATGAATCATGAATTGAATCATAAATAATGAATTATGAATCTGAATTGAATCATGAATCATGAATCATGAATCATGAATTGAATCGTGAATTCAATCATAAATCATGAATCATGAATTGAATCATGAATCATGAATCATGAATTATGAATCATGAATTGAATCATGAATCATGAATCATAATCGAATCGTGAATTGAATCATGAATCACGAATCATAAATTGAATCATGAATCATGAAACATGAATTGAATCATGAATCATGAATCATGATTGAATCATGAATCATGAATTGAATCATGAATCATGAATCATGAATCGAATCATGAATCATGAATTGAATCATAAATCATGAATTGAATCATGAATTGAATCATAAATCGTGAATCATGAATCATGAATCATGAATTAAATCATGAATCCAGATTTTCAATCAGGAATCGAATCATGAATTGAATCATGAATCATGAATTGAATCATGAATCATTAATTGAATTGTGAATCATGAATCATGAATTGAATCATGAATCATGAATCTTAAATCGAATCGTGAATTGAATCATGAATCACGAATCATAAATTGAATCATGAATCATGAATCATGAATTGAATCATGAATCACGAATCATAATTGAATCATGAATCATGAATCATGAATTGAATCATGAATCATGAATCATGAATTGAATCATGAGTCATGAATCATGAATTGAATCATGAATCATGAATTGAATCATGAATTGAATCATAAATCATGAATCATCAATTGAATCATGAATCATAATTCATGAATCATGAATAGAATCATGAATCATGAATCATGAATCATGAATTGAATCATGAATCATGAATCATGAATCGAATCATGAATCATGAATCATGAATCATGAATCATGAATTGAATCATAAATAATGAATTATGATCATGAATTGAATCATGAATCATGAATCATGAATTGAATCGTGAATTCAATCATAAATCATGAATCATGAATTGAATCATGAATCATTAATTGAATTGTGAATCATGAATCATGATTGAATCATGAATCATGAACATAAATCGAATCGTGAATTGAATCATGAATCATGAATCATAATTGAATTATAAATCATGAATCATGAATTGAATCATGAATCACGAATCATAAATTGAATCATGAATCACAAATCATGAATTGAATCATGAATCATGAATCATGAATTGAATCATGAGTCATGAATCATGAATTGAATCATGAATCATGATTGAATCATGAATTGAATCATAAATCATGAATCATCAATTGAATCATGAATCATGAATTGAATCATAAATAATGAATATGAATCATGAATTGAATCATGAATCATGAATCATGAATCATGAATTGAATCGTGAATTCAATCATAAATCATGATCATGAATTGAATCATGAATCATGAATCATGAATTATGAATCATGAATTAAATCATGAATCATGAATCATGAATTATGATTCATGAATTGAATCATGAATCATGAATCAAGATTTGAATCATGAATCATGAATGGAATCATTAATCATGAATCATAAATCATGAATTGAATCATGAATCATGAATCATGAATCATGAATTGAATCATGAATCATGAATCGAATCATTAATCATGAATTGAATCATGAATCATGAATTGAATCATGAATCAAGAATCATGAATCATGAATTGAATCATGAATCATGAATCATGAATCATTAATTATGAATTGAATCATGAATCATGAATCATGAATCATGAATCATGAATCATTAATCATGAATTGAATCATGAATCATGAATCATGAATCATGAATTGAATCATGAATCATGAATTGAATCATGAATTGAATCATGAATTGAATCATGAATTGAATCATGATCATTAATTGAATTGTGAATCATAATCATGAATTGAATCATGAATGATGTATCATAAATCGAATCATGAATTGAATCATGAATCATGAATCATGAATTGAATCATGAATCATAAATCATAAATTGAATCATGAATCATGAATCATGAATTGAATCATGAATCATGAATCATGAATCGAATCATGAATCATGAATCGAATCATGAATTGAATCATGAATCATGAATTGAATCATGAATTGAATCATAAATCATGAATCATCAATTGAATCATGAATCATAATTCATGAATCATGAATAGAATCATAAATCATGAATCATGAATCATGAATCATGAATCGAATCATGAATCATGAATCATGAATCATGAATCATGAATCATGAAATGAATAATAAATCATGAATTGAATCATAAATAATGAATTATGAATCATGAATTGAATCATGAATCACGAATCATAAATTGAATCATGAATCATGAATCATGAATTGAATCATGAATCATGAATCATGAATCGAATCATGAATTATGAATCATGAATCATGAAATGAATCATGAATCGAATCATGAATCATGAATTAAATCATGAATTATGAATCATGAATCATGAATCATGAATCGAATCATGAATCATGAATCATGAATCATGAATTGAATCATAAATCATGAATTATGAATCATGAATTGAATCATGAATCATAAATTATGAATCATGAATTGAATCATGAATCATGAATCACGAATCATAAATTGAATCATGAATCATGAATTGAATCATGAATCATGAATTGAATCATGAATCATGAATCATGAATCGAATCATGAATCATGAATCATGAAATAAATCATGAATCGAATCATGAATCATGAATTAAATCATGAATTATGAATCAGGAATTAAATCATGAATTATGATTCATGAATCATGAATCGAATCATGAATCATGTATTTAATCATGAATTATGAATCATGTATCATGAATCGAATCATGAATCATGAATCATGAAATGAATCATGAATCGAATCATGAATCATGAATTAAATCATATATTATGAATCATGAATTAAATCATGAATTATGAATCATGAATCATGAATCGAATCATGAATCATGTATTTAATCATGAATTATGAATCATGAATCATGAATCGAATCATGAATCATGTATTTAATCATGAATTGAATCATAAATCATTAATCGAATCATGAATCATGAATTGAATCATGAATTGAATCATGAATCATGAATTGAATCATGAATTGAATCATGAATTGAATCATGAATCATGAATCATGAATCATGAATTGAATCATGAATCATGAATCATGAATTGAATCATGAATCATGAATTGAATCATGAATCATGAATCATGAATTGAATCATGAATCATGAATTGAATCATGAATTGAATCATGAAATCATGAATCATGAATCGAATCATGAATCATGAATTGAATCATAAATCATGAATTGAATCATGAATTGAATCATAAATCGTGAATCATGAATCATGAATCATGAATTAAATCATGAATCCAGATTTTCAATCAGGAATCGAATCATGATTTGAATCATGAATCATGAATTGAATCATGAATCATTAATTGAATTGTGAATCATGAATCATGATTGAATCATGAATTGTGAATCATGAATCATGAATTGAATCATGAATCATGAATCATAAATCGAATCGTGAATTGAATCATGAATCACGAATCATGAATCATGAATTGAATCATGAATCATGAATCATGAATTGAATCATGAATTGAATCATAAATCATGAATAATCAATTGAATCATGAATCATAATTCATGAATCATGATAGAAATCATGAATCATGAATCATGAATCATGAATCATGAATCGAATCATGAATCATGAATCATGAATCATGAAATGAATAATGAATCATGAATTGAATCATAAATAATGAATATGAATCATGAATTGAATCATGAATCATGAATCATGAATTGAATCGTGAATTCAATCATAAATCATGAATCATGAATTGAATCATGAATCATGAATTATGAATCATGAATTGAATCATGAATCATGAATCATGAATTATGAATCATGAATTGAATCATGAATCATGATCATGAATCATGAATCATGAATCATGAATCATGAATCATGAATCATGAATCATGAATTGAATCATGAATCATGAATCATGAATTGAATCATGAATCATGAATCATGATTTGAATCATGAATCATGAATTGAATCATGAATCATGAATCATGAATCATGAATTGAATCATGAATCATGAATCATTAATCATGAATTGAATCATGAATCATGAATCATGAATCATGAATCATTAATCATGAATCATGAATTGAATCATGAATCATGAATTGAATCATGAATCATGAATTGAATCATGAATCATTAATCATGAATTGAATCATGAATCATGAGTTGAATCATGAATCATGAATCATGAATTGAGTCATGAATCATGAATCATTAATCATGAATTGAATCATGAATTGAATCATGAATCATTAATCATGAATTGAATCATGAATCATGAATCATGAATTGAATCATGAATCATTAATCATGAATTGAATCATGAATCATGAATTGAATCATGAATCATGAATCATGAATCATGAATTGAATCATGAATCATGAATTGAATCATGAATTGAATCATGAATTGAATCATGAATCATGAATTGAATCATGAATCATTAATCGAATTGTGAATCATGAATCATGAATTGATCATGAAATCATGTATCATAATCGAATCATGAATTGAATCATGAATCATGAATCATGAATTGAATCATGAATCACGAATCATAAATTGAATCATGAATCATGAATCATAAATTGAATCATGAATCATGAATCATGAATCATGAATCATGAAATGAATAATGAATCATGAATTGAATCATGAATCACGAATCATAAATTGAATCATGAATCATGAATCATGAATCATGATCATAAATCGAATCGTGAATCATGAATCATGAATCATGAATCATGAATGAATAATGAATCATGAATTGAATCATGAATCACGAATCATAAATTGAATCATGAATCATGAATCATGAATCATGAATCATAAATCGTATCGTGAATTGAATCATGATCACGAATCATAAATTGAATCATGAATCATGAATCATGAATTGAATCATGAATCACGAATCATAAATTGAATCATGAATCATGAATCATGAATTGAATCATGAATCATGAATCATGAATTGAATCATGAGTCATGAATCATGAATTGAATCATGAATCATGAATTGAATCATGAATTGAATCTAAAATCATGAATAATCAATTGAATCATGAATCATAATTCATGATCATGATAGAATCATGAATCATGAATCATGAATCATGAATCATGAATCGAATCATGAATCATGAATCATGAATCATGAAATGAATAATGAATCATGAATTGAATCATAAATAATGAATTATGAATCATGAATTGAATCATGAATCATGAATCATGAATCATGAATTGAATCGTGAATTCAATCATAAATCATGAATCATGAATTGAATCATGAATCATGAATTATGAATCATGATTGAATCATGAATCATGAATCATGAATTATGAATCATGAATTGAATCCTGATCATGAATCATGAATTGAATCATGAATCATGAATCATGATTTGAATCATGAATTGAATCATGAATCATGAATCATAAATCATGAATTGAATCATGAATCATGAATCATGAATCATGAATTGAATCATGAATCATGAATCGAATCATTAATCATGAATTGAATCATGATCATGAATTGAATCATGAATCATGAATCATGAATCATGAATTGAATCATGAATCATGAATCATTAATCATGAATTGAATCATGAATCATGATCATGAATCATGAATCATTAATCATGAATCATGATTGAATCATGAATCATGAATTGAATCATGAATCACGAATTGAATCATGAATCATTAATCATGAATTGAATCATGAATCATGAATTGAATCATGAATCATGAATCATGAATTGAGTCATGATCATGAATCATTAATCATGAATTGAATCATGAATTGAATCATGAATCATTAATCATGAATTGAATCATGAATCATGAATCATGAATTGAATCATGAATCATTAATCATGATATGAATCATGAATCATGAATTGTCATGAATCATGAATTGAATCATGAATTGAATCATGAATTGAATCATGAATTGAATCATGAATCATTAATCGAATTGTGAATCATGAATCATGAATTGAATCATGAATCATGTATCATAAATCGAATCATGAATTAATTCATGAATCATGAATCATGAATTGAATCATGAATCACGAATCATAAATTGAATCATGAATCATGAATCATAAATTGAATCATGAATCATGAATCATGAATTGAATCATGAATCATGAATCATGAATCGAATCATGAATCATGAATCATGAATCATGAATCATGAAATGAATAATGAATCATGAATTGAATCATGAATCACGAATCATAAATTGAATCATGAATCATGAATCATGAATTGAATCATGAATCATGAATCATGAATCGAATCATGAATTATGAATCATGAATCATGAATTGAATCATGAATCATTAATTGAATTGTGAATCATGAATCGAATCATGAATTATGAATCATGAATTGAATCATGAATCATGAATCATGATTTGAATCATGAATCATTAATTGAATTGTGAATCATGAATCATGAATTGAATCATGAATCATGAATCATAAATCGAATCGTGAATTGAATCATGAATCACGAATCATAAATTGAATCATGAATCATGAATTGAATCATGAATCACGAATCATAAATTGAATCATGAATCATGAATCATGAATTGAATCATGAATCATGAATCATGAATTGAATCATGAGTCATGAATCATGAATTGAATCATAAATCATGAATCATCAATTGAATCATGAATCATAATTCATGAATCATGAATAGAATCATGAATCATGAATCATGAATCATGAATCATGAATCGAATCATGAATCATGAATCATGAATCATGAAATGAATAATGAATCATGAATTGAATCATAAATAATGAATTATGAATCATGAATTGAATCATGAATCATGAATCATGAATCATGAATTGAATCGTGAATTCAATCATAAATCATGAATCATGAATTGAATCATGAATCATGAATCATGAATTATGAATCATGAATTGAATCATGAATCATGAATTATGAATCATGAATTGAATCATGAATCATGAATCATGAATCATGAATCATGAATTGAATCATGAATCATGAATCATGAATTGAATCATGAATCATGAATCATGATTTGAATCATGAATCATGAATTGAATCATGAATCATGAATCATAAATCATGAATTGAATCATGAATCATGAATCATGAATCATGAATTGAATCATGAATCATGAATCGAATCATTATTCATGAATTGAATCATGAATCATGAATTGAATCATGAATCATGAATCATGAATCATGAATTGAATCATGAATCATGAATCATTAATCATGAATCATTAATCATTAATCATGAATCATGAATCATGAATCATGAATCATTAATCATGAATCATGAATCGAATCATGAATCATGAATTGAATCATGAATCATGAATCGAATCATTATTCATGAATTGAATCATGAATCATGAATTGAATCATGAATCATGAATCATGAATCATGAATTGAATCATGAATCATTAATCATTAATCATGAATTGAATCATGAATCATGAATCATGAATCATGAATCATGAATCATTAATCATGAATCATGAATCGAATCATTAATCATGAATTGAATCATGAATCATGAATTGAATCATGAATCATGAATCATGAATCATGAATCATGAATTGAATCATGAATTGAATCATTAATCATTAATCATGAATTGAATCATGAATCATGAATCATGAATTGAGTCATGAATCATGAATCATGAATCATGAATTGAATCATGAATTGAATCATGAATCATTAATCATGAATTGAATCATGAATCATGAATTGAATCATGAATCATGAATCATGAATCATGAATTGAATCATGAATCATGAATTGAATCATGAATTGAATCATGAATCATGAATTGAATCATGAATCATTAATTGAATTGTGAATCATGAATCATGTATCATAAATCGAATCATGAATTGAATCATGAATCATGAATTGAATCATGAATCACGAATCATAAATTGAATCATGAATCATGAATCATAAATTGAATCATGAATCATGAATCATGAATTGAATCATGAATCATGAATCGAATCATGAATTATGAATCATGAATCATGAATTGAATCATGAATCACCAATCATAAATTGAATCATGAATCATGAATCATGAATTGAATCATGAATCATGAATCATGAATCGAATCATGAATTATGAATCATGAATCATGAATTGAATCATGAATCATGAATCGTATCATGAATCTTGTATTTAGTCATGGATTGAATCATAAATTATTAATCAAATCATGAATCATGAATTGAATCATGAATCATGAACTGAATCATGAATTGAATCATGAATTGAATCATGAATCATGAATCATGATTTGAATCATGAATCATGAATTGAATCATGAATCATTAATTGAATCATGAATCATGAATCATGAATTCAATCATGAATTCAATCATAAATCATGAATCATGAATTGAACCATGAATCATGAATCATAATTTATGAATCAGGAATTGAATCATGAATCATGAATCATGAATCATGAATCATGAATTGAATCATGAATCATGAATCATGAATCATGAATTGAATCATGAATCATGAATCATGAATTGAATCATGAATCATGAATCATGAATTGAATCATGAATCATGAATTGAATCATGAATCATGAATCGTGAATTGAATCATGAATAATGAATCATGAATCATGAATTGAATAATGAATTATGAATCTAATCATTAATCATGAATTGAATCATGAATCATGAATTGAATCATGAATCATTAATTGAATCGTGAATCATGAATCATGAATTAAATCATGAATCATGAATCATAAATCGAATCATGAATTGAATCATGAATCATGAATCATGAATTGAATCATGAATCACGAATCATAAATTGAATCATGAATCATGAATCATGAATTGAATCATAAATCATGAATCATGAATCGAATCATGAATCATGAATAGAATTATGAATCATGAATCATGAATCATGAATCGAATCATGAATCATGAATCATGAATCATGAATCGAATCATGAATCATGAATTGAATCATAAATAATGAATTATGAATCATGAATTGAATCATGAATCATGAATCGTGAATTGAATCATGAATCATGAATTATGAATCATGAATTGAATCATGAATCATGAATCATGAATTATGAATCATGAATTGAATTATGAATCATGAATCATGAATCATGAATCATGAATTGAATCATGAATCATGAATCATGAATCATGAATTGAATCATGAATCATGAATCATGAATCATGAATTGAATCATGAATCATGAATTGAATCATGAATCATGAATCATGAATCATGAATTGAATCATGAATCATGAATCAAATCATTAATCATGGATTGAATCATGAATCGAATCATGAATCATGAATCATGAATCATGAATCATGAATCATGAAATGAATAATGAATCATGAATTGAATCATGAATCACGAATCATAAATTGAATCATGAATCATGAATCATGAATTGAATCATGAATCATGAATCATGAATCGAATCATGAATTATGAATCATGAATCATGAATTGAATCATGAATCACGAATCATAAATTGAATCATGAATCATGAATCATGAATTGAATCATGAATCATGAATCATGAATCGAATCATGAATTATGAATCATGAATCATGAATTGAATCATGAATCATGAATCGTATCATGAATCATGTATTTAGTCATGGATTGAATCATAAATTATTAATCAAATCATGAATCATGAATTGAATCATGAATCATGAACTGAATCATGAATTGAATCATGAATTGAATCATGAATCATGAATCATGATTTGAATCATGAATCATGAATCATGAATCATGAATTGAATCATGAATCATGAATTGAATCATGAATCATGAATTGAATCATGAATCATTAATTGAATCATGAATCATGAATCATGAATTCAATCATGAATCATGAATCATGAATTCAATCATGAATTCAATCATAAATCATGAATCATGAATTGAACCATGAATCATGAATCATAATTTATGAATCATGAATTGAATCATGAATCATGAATCATGAATCATGAATCATGAATTGAATCATGAATCATGAATCATGAATCATGAATTGAATCATGAATCATGAATCATGAATTGAATCATGAATCATGAATTGAATCATGAATCATGAATCGTGAATTGAATCATGAATAATGAATCATGAATCATGAATTGAATAATGAATTATGAATCTAATCATTAATCATGAATTGAATCATGAATCATGAATTGAATCATGAATCATTAATTGAATCGTGAATCATGAATCATGAATTAAATCATGAATCATGAATCATAAATCGAATCATGAATTGAATCATGAATCATGAGTCATGAATTGAATCATGAATCACGAATCATAAATTGAATCATGAATCATGAATTGAATCATGAATCACGAATCATGAATTGAATCATGAATCATGAATCATGAATTGAATCATGAATCATGAATCATGAATCGAATCATGAATCATGAATCGAATCATGAATCATGAATCATGAATCATGAATCATGAAATGAATAATGAATCATGAATTGAATCATGAATCACGAATCATAAATTGAATCATGAATCATGAATCATGAATTGAATCATGAATCATGAATCATGAATCGAATCATGAATTATGAATCATGAATCATGAATTGAATCATGAATCATTAATTGAATTGTGAATCATGAATCGAATCATGAATTATGAATCATGAATTGAATCATGAATCATGAATCATGATTTGAATCATGAATCATTAATTGAATTGTGAATCATGAATCATGAATTGAATCATGAATCATGAATCATAAATCGAATCGTGAATTGAATCATGAATCACGAATCATAAATTGAATCATGAATCATGAATTGAATCATGAATCACGAATCATAAATTGAATCATGAATCATGAATCATGAATTGAATCATGAATCATGAATCATGAATTGAATCATGAGTCATGAATCATGAATTGAATCATAAATCATGAATCATCAATTGAATCATGAATCATAATTCATGAATCATGAATAGAATCATGAATCATGAATCATGAATCATGAATCATGAATCGAATCATGAATCATGAATCATGAATCATGAAATGAATAATGAATCATGAATTGAATCATAAATAATGAATTATGAATCATGAATTGAATCATGAATCATGAATCATGAATCATGAATTGAATCGTGAATTCAATCATAAATCATGAATCATGAATTGAATCATGAATCATGAATCATGAATTATGAATCATGAATTGAATCATGAATCATGAATTATGAATCATGAATTGAATCATGAATCATGAATCATGAATCATGAATCATGAATTGAATCATGAATCATGAATCATGAATTGAATCATGAATCATGAATCATGATTTGAATCATGAATCATGAATTGAATCATGAATCATGAATCATAAATCATGAATTGAATCATGAATCATGAATCATGAATCATGAATTGAATCATGAATCATGAATCGAATCATTATTCATGAATTGAATCATGAATCATGAATTGAATCATGAATCATGAATCATGAATCATGAATTGAATCATGAATCATGAATCATTAATCATGAATCATTAATCATTAATCATGAATCATGAATCATGAATCATGAATCATTAATCATGAATCATGAATCGAATCATGAATCATGAATTGAATCATGAATCATGAATCGAATCATTATTCATGAATTGAATCATGAATCATGAATTGAATCATGAATCATGAATCATGAATCATGAATTGAATCATGAATCATTAATCATTAATCATGAATTGAATCATGAATCATGAATCATGAATCATGAATCATGAATCATTAATCATGAATCATGAATCGAATCATTAATCATGAATTGAATCATGAATCATGAATTGAATCATGAATCATGAATCATGAATCATGAATCATGAATTGAATCATGAATTGAATCATTAATCATTAATCATGAATTGAATCATGAATCATGAATCATGAATTGAGTCATGAATCATGAATCATGAATCATGAATTGAATCATGAATTGAATCATGAATCATTAATCATGAATTGAATCATGAATCATGAATTGAATCATGAATCATGAATCATGAATCATGAATTGAATCATGAATCATGAATTGAATCATGAATTGAATCATGAATCATGAATTGAATCATGAATCATTAATTGAATTGTGAATCATGAATCATGTATCATAAATCGAATCATGAATTGAATCATGAATCATGAATTGAATCATGAATCACGAATCATAAATTGAATCATGAATCATGAATCATAAATTGAATCATGAATCATGAATCATGAATTGAATCATGAATCATGAATCGAATCATGAATTATGAATCATGAATCATGAATTGAATCATGAATCACCAATCATAAATTGAATCATGAATCATGAATCATGAATTGAATCATGAATCATGAATCATGAATCGAATCATGAATTATGAATCATGAATCATGAATTGAATCATGAATCATGAATCGTATCATGAATCTTGTATTTAGTCATGGATTGAATCATAAATTATTAATCAAATCATGAATCATGAGAATTGAATCATGAATCATGAACTGAATCATGAATTGAATCATGAATTGAATCATGAATCATGAATCATGATTTGAATCATGAATCATGAATTGAATCATGAATCATTAATTGAATCATGAATCATGAATCATGAATTCAATCATGAATTCAATCATAAATCATGAATCATGAATTGAACCATGAATCATGAATCATAATTTATGAATCAGGAATTGAATCATGAATCATGAATCATGAATCATGAATCATGAATTGAATCATGAATCATGAATCATGAATCATGAATTGAATCATGAATCATGAATCATGAATTGAATCATGAATCATGAATCATGAATTGAATCATGAATCATGAATTGAATCATGAATCATGAATCGTGAATTGAATCATGAATAATGAATCATGAATCATGAATTGAATAATGAATTATGAATCTAATCATTAATCATGAATTGAATCATGAATCATGAATTGAATCATGAATCATTAATTGAATCGTGAATCATGAATCATGAATTAAATCATGAATCATGAATCATAAATCGAATCATGAATTGAATCATGAATCATGAATCATGAATTGAATCATGAATCACGAATCATAAATTGAATCATGAATCATGAATCATGAATTGAATCATAAATCATGAATCATGAATCGAATCATGAATCATGAATCATGAATAGAATTATGAATCATGAATCATGAATCATGAATCGAATCATGAATCATGAATCATGAATCATGAATCGAATCATGAATCATGAATTGAATCATAAATAATGAATTATGAATCATGAATTGAATCATGAATCATGAATCGTGAATTGAATCATGAATCATGAATTATGAATCATGAATTGAATCATGAATCATGAATCATGAATTATGAATCATGAATTGAATTATGAATCATGAATCATGAATCATGAATCATGAATTGAATCATGAATCATGAATCATGAATCATGAATTGAATCATGAATCATGAATCATGAATCATGAATTGAATCATGAATCATGAATTGAATCATGAATCATGAATCATGAATCATGAATTGAATCATGAATCATGAATCAAATCATTAATCATGGATTGAATCATGAATCGAATCATGAATCATGAATCATGAATCATGAATCATGAAATGAATAATGAATCATGAATTGAATCATGAATCACGAATCATAAATTGAATCATGAATCATGAATCATGAATTGAATCATGAATCATGAATCATGAATCGAATCATGAATTATGAATCATGAATCATGAATTGAATCATGAATCACGAATCATAAATTGAATCATGAATCATGAATCATGAATTGAATCATGAATCATGAATCATGAATCGAATCATGAATTATGAATCATGAATCATGAATTGAATCATGAATCATGAATCGTATCATGAATCATGTATTTAGTCATGGATTGAATCATAAATTATTAATCAAATCATGAATCATGAATTGAATCATGAATCATGAACTGAATCATGAATTGAATCATGAATTGAATCATGAATCATGAATCATGATTTGAATCATGAATCATGAATCATGAATCATGAATTGAATCATGAATCATGAATTGAATCATGAATCATGAATTGAATCATGAATCATTAATTGAATCATGAATCATGAATCATGAATTCAATCATGAATCATGAATCATGAATTCAATCATGAATTCAATCATAAATCATGAATCATGAATTGAACCATGAATCATGAATCATAATTTATGAATCATGAATTGAATCATGAATCATGAATCATGAATCATGAATCATGAATTGAATCATGAATCATGAATCATGAATCATGAATTGAATCATGAATCATGAATCATGAATTGAATCATGAATCATGAATTGAATCATGAATCATGAATCGTGAATTGAATCATGAATAATGAATCATGAATCATGAATTGAATAATGAATTATGAATCTAATCATTAATCATGAATTGAATCATGAATCATGAATTGAATCATGAATCATTAATTGAATCGTGAATCATGAATCATGAATTAAATCATGAATCATGAATCATAAATCGAATCATGAATTGAATCATGAATCATGAGTCATGAATTGAATCATGAATCACGAATCATAAATTGAATCATGAATCATGAATTGAATCATGAATCACGAATCATGAATTTGAATCATGAATCATGAATCATGAATTGAATCATGAATCATGAATCATGAATCGAATCATGAATCATGAATCGAATCATGAATTGAATCATAAATCATGAATCATCAATTGAATCATGAATCATGAATCATGAATCATGAATAGAATTATGAATCATGAATCTTGAATCATGAATCATGAATCGAATCATGAATCATGAATCATGAATCATGAAATGAATAATGAATCATGAATTGAATCATAAATAATGAATTATGAATCATGAATTGAATCATGAATCATGAATCGTGAATTGAATCATGAATCATGAATCATGAATCATGAATTGAATCATGAATCATGAATCATGAATTATGAATCATGAATTGAATTATGAATCATGAATCATGAATCATGAATCATGAATTGAATCATGAATCATGAATCATGAATTGAATCATGAATCATGAATTGAATCATGAATCATGAATTGAATCATGAATCATGAATCATAAATCATGAATTGAGTCATGAATCATGAATCATGAATCATGAATTAAATCATGAATCATGAATCGAATCATTAATCATGGATTGAATCATGAATCATGAATTGAATCATGAATCATGAATCATGAATCATGAATCATGAATTGAATCATGAATTGAATCATGAATCATTAATCATGAATTGAATCAGGAATCATGAATCATGAATCATTAATCATGAATTGAATCATGAATCATGAATTGAATCATGAATCATGAATCATGAATTGAATCATGAATTGAAACATGAATCATGAATCATGAATCATGAATTGAATCATGAATCATGAATTGAATCATGAATCATGAATTTAATCATGAAATGAATCATAAATCATTAATCGAATCATGAATCATGAATTGAATCATGAATTGAATCATAAATCATGAATTGAATCATGAATTGAATCATGAATCATGAATCATGAATCATGAATCATGAATTAAATCATGAATCAAGATTTTAATCAGGAATCGAATCATGAATTGAATCATGAATCATGAATTGAATCATGAATCATTAATTGAATTGTGAATCTTGAATCATGAATTGAATCATGAATCATGAATCATAAATCGAATCATGAATTGAATCATGAATCATGAATCATGAATTGAATCATGAATCACGAATCATAAATTGAATCATGAATCATGAATCATGAATTGAATCATGAATCATGAATTGAATCATGAATCATTAATCATGAATCGAATCATGAATCATGAATCGAATCATGAATTGAATCATGAATCATGAATTGAATCATGAATTGAATCATAAATCATGAATCATCAATTGAATTATGAATCATAATTCATGAATCATTAATAGAATCATGAATCATGAATCTAGAATCATGAATCATGAATCATGAATCGAATCATGAATCATGAATCATGAAATGAATAATGAATCATGAATTGAATCATAAATAATGAATTATGAATCATGAATTGCATCATGAATCATGAATCACGAATCATAAATTGAATCATGAATCATGAATTGAATCATGAATCATGAATCACATGAATTGAATCATGAATCATTAATCATGAATCGAATCATGAATTATGAATCATGAATCATGAAATGAATCATGAATCGAATCATGAATCATGAATTAAATCATGAATTATGAATCATGAATCATAAATTGAATCATGAATCATGAATCGAATCATGAATCATGTATTTAATCATGAATTGAATCATAAATTATTAATAGAATCATGAATCATGAATTGAATCATGAATTGAATCATGAATCATGAATTGAATCATGAATTGAATTATGAATTGAATCATGAATCATGAATCATGATTTAAATCATGAATCATGAATCATGAATCATGAATTGAATCATGAATCATGAATCATGAATTGAATAATGAATCATGAATTGAATCATGAATCATTAATTGAATCATGAATCATGAATCATGAATTGAATCATGAATTCAATCATAAATCATGAATAATGAATTGAATCATGAATCATGAATCATGAATTATGAATCATGAATTGAATCATGAATCATGAATCATGAATTGAATCATGAATCATGAATCATGAATCATGAATTGAATCATGAATCATGAATTGAATCATGAATCATGAATTGAATCAAGAATCATGAATCATGAATTGAATCATGAATCATGAATCATGAATTGAATCATGAATCGAATCATTAATCATGAATTGAATCATGAATCATGAATTGAATCATGAATCATGAATCATGAATTGAATCATGAATTGAATCATTAATCATTAATCATGAATTGAATCATGAATCATGAAATATTGAATTGAATCATGAATCATTAATTCATGAATTGAATTATGAATCATGAATTGAATCATGAATCATGAATTGAATCATGAATTGAATCATTAATCATTAATCATGAATTGAATCATGAATCATGAATCATGAATTGAATCATGAATCATTAATCATGAATTGAATTATGAATCATGAATTGAATCATGAATCATGAATCATGAATTGAATCATGAATCATGAATCATGAATCATGAATCATGAATTAAATCATGAATTGAATCATAAATCATTAATCGAATCATGAATCATGAATTGAATCATGAATTGAATCATGAATCATGTATTTAATCATGAATTGAATCATAAATCATTAATTGAATCATGAATCATGAATTGAATCATGAACTGAATCATGAATCATGAATTGAATCATGAATTGAATCATGAATCATGATTTGAATCAAGAATCATGAATCATGAATCATGAATTGAATCATGAATCATGAATCATGAATTGAATCATGAATCATGAATTGAATCATGAATCATGAATCATGAATTAAATCATGAATCATGAATCATGAATCATGAATCGAATCATGAATCATGAATTGAATCATGAATTGAATCATAAATCATATATTGAATCATGAATTGAATCATGAATCGAATCATGAATCATGAATCATGAATCATGAAATGAATAATGAATCATGAATTGAATCATAAATAATGAATTATGAATCATGAATTGAATCATGAATCATGAATCACGAATCATAAATTGAATCATGAATCATGAATCATGAATTGAATCATGAATCATGAATCATGAATCGAATCATGAATTATGAATCATGAATCATGAAATGAATCATGAATCAATTCATGAATCATGAATCAATTCATGAATCATGAATTAAATCATGAATTATGGATCATGAATCATGAATTGAATCATGAATCATGAATCGTATCATGAATCATGTATTTAATCATGAATTGAATCATAAATTATTAATCGAATCATGAATCATGAATTGAATTATGAATAGAATCATGAATCATAAATTGAATCATGAATTGAATCATGAATCATGAATCATGATTTGAATCATGAATCATGAATCATGAATTGAATCATGAATCATGAATCATGAATTGAATCATGAATCATGAATTGAATCATGAAATGAATCATAAATCATTAATCGAATCATGAATCATGAATTGAATCATGAATTGAATCATAAATCATGAATTGAATCATGAATTGAATCATGAATCATGAATCATGAATCATGAATTAAATCATGAATCAAGATTTTAATCAGGAATCGAATCATGAATTGAATCATGAATCATGAATTGAATCATGAATCATTAATTGAATTGTGAATCATGAATCATGAATTGAATCATGAAACATCAATCATAAATCGAATCATGAATTGAATCATGAATCATGAATCATGAATTGAATCATGAATCACGAATCATAAATTGAATCATGAATCATGAATCATGAATTGAATCATGAATCATGAATTGAATCATGAATCATGAATCATGAATCGAATCATGAATCATGAATCGAATCATGAATTGAATCATGAATCATGAATTGAATCATCAATTGAATCATAAATCATGAATCATCAATTGAATTATGAATCATAATTCATGAATCATTAATAGAATCATGAATCATGAATCATGAATCATGAATCATGAATCATGAATCATGAATCGAATCATGAATCATGAATCATGAAATGAATAATGAATCATGAATTGAATCATAAATAATGAATTATGAATCATGAATTGCATCATGAATCATGAATCACGAATCATAAATTGAATCATGAATCATGATTTGAATCATGAATCATGAATCATGAATTGAATCATGAATCATGAATCGATTCATGAATTATGAATCATGAATCATGAAATGAATCATGAATCGAATCATGAATCATGAATTAAATCATAAATTATGAATCATGAATCATAAATTGAATCATGAATCATGAATCGAATCATGAATCATGTATTTAATCATGAATTGAATCATAAATTATTAATAGAATCATGAATCATGAATTGAATCATGAATTGAATCATGAATCATGAATTGAATCATGAATTGAATTATGAATTGAATCATGAATCATGAATCATGATTTAAATCATGAATCATAAATCATGAATCATGAATTGAATCATGAATCATGAATCATGAATTGAATAATGAATCATGAATTGAATCATGAATCATTAATTGAATCATAAATCATGAATCATGAATTGAATCATGAATTCAATCATAAATCATGAATAATGAATTGAATCATGAATCATGAATCATGAATTATGAATCATGAATTGAATCATGAATCATGAATCATGAATTGAATCATGAATCATGAATCATGAATCATGAATTGAATCATGAATCATGAATTGAATCATGAATCATGAATTGAATCAAGAATCATGAATCATGAATTGAATCATGAATCATGAATCATGAATCATGAATTGAATCATGAATCGAATCATTAATCATGAATTGAATCATGAGACATGAATTGAATCATGAATCATGAATCATGAATTGAATCATGAATTGAATCATTAATCATTAATCATGAATTGAATCATGAATCATGAATCATGAATTGAATCATGAATCATTAGTCATGAATTGAATTATGAATCATGAATTGAATCATGAATCATGAATCATGAATTGAATCATGAATTGAATCATTAATCAATAATCATGAATTGAATCATGAATCATGAATCATGAATTGAATCATGAATCATTAATCTTGAATTGAATTATGAATCATGAATTGAATCATGAATCATGAATCATGAATTGAATCATGAATCATGAATCATGAATCATGAATTAAATCATGAATCATGATTCATGAATCGCAATCATGAATCATGAATCATGAATTGAATCATGAATCATGAATTGAATCATGAATAATGAATTGAATCAAGAATCATGAATCATGAATTGAATCATGAATCATGAATCATGAATCATGAATTGAATCATGAATCGAATCATTAATCATGAATTGAATCATGAATCATGAATTGAATCATGAATCATGAATCATGAATTAAATCATGAATTATAAATCATGAATCATGAATTGAATAATGAATCATGAATCGAATCATGAATCATGTATTTAATCATGAATTGAATCATAAATCATTAATCGAATCATGAATCATGAATTGAATCATGAATTGAATCATGAATCATGTATTTAATCATGAATTGAATCATAAATCATTAATTGAATCATGAATCATGAATTGAATCATGAATTGAATCATGAATCATGAATTGAATCATGAATTGAATCATGAATTGAATCATGAATCATGAATCATGATTTGAATCAAGAATCATGAATCATGAATCATGAATTGAATCATGAATCATGAATCATGAATTGAATCATGAATCATGAATTGAATCATGAATCATGAATTGAATCATGAATCATGAATCATGAATTGAATCATGAATCATGAATCATGAATCGAATCATGAATCATGAATTGAATCATGAAATGAATCATAAATCATTAATCGAATCATGAATCATGAATTGAATCATGAATTGAATCATAAATCATATATTGAATCATGAATTGAATCATGAATCGAATCATGAATCATGAATCATGAATCATGAATCATGAAATGAATAATGAATCATGAATTGAATCATAAATAATGAATTATGAATCATGAATTGAATCATGAATCATGAATCACGAATCATAAATTGAATCATGAATCATGAATTGAATCATGAATCATGAATCATGAATCGAATCATGAATTATGAATCATGAATCAATTCATGAATCATGAATCAATTCATGAATCATGAATCAATTCATGAATCATGAATTAAATCATGAATTATGGATCATGAATCATGAATTGAATCATGAATCATGAATCATGAATTGAATCATGAATCATGAATCATGAATTGAATCATGAATCATGAATTGAATCATGAATCATTAATTGAATCATGAATCATGAATCATGAATCATGAATCATGAATCATGAATTGAATCATGAATCATGAATGATAAATTATGAATCATGAATTGAATCATGAATCATGAATCATGAATCATGAATCATGAATTGAATCATGAATCATGAATCATGAATCATGAATTGAATCATGAATCATGAATCATGAATTGAATCATGAATCATGAATTGAATCATTAATCATGAATCATGAATCATGAATTGAATCATAAATCATGAATCATGAATTGAATCATGAATCATGAATCAAATCATTAATCATGAATTGAATCATGAATCATGAATCATGAATTATGAATCATGAATCATGAATTGAATCATGAATCATGAATTTAATCATGAAATGAATCATAAATCATTAATCGAATCATGAATCATGAATTGAATCATGAATTGAATCATAAATCATGAATTGAATCATGAATTGAATCATGAATCATGAATCATGAATCATGAATCATGAATTAAATCATGAATCAAGATTTTAATCAGGAATCGAATCATGAATTGAATCATGAATCATGAATTGAATCATGAATCATTAATTGAATTGTGAATCATGAATCATGAATTGAATCATGAATCATGAATCATAAATCGAATCATGAATTGAATCATGAATCATGAATCATGAATTGAATCATGAATCACGAATCATAAATTGAATCATGAATCATGAATCATGAATTGAATCATGAATCATGAATTGAATCATGAATCATGAATCATGAATCGAATCATGAATCATGAATCGAATCATGAATCATGAATCGAATCATGAATTGAATCATGAATCATGAATTGAATCATGAATTGAATCATAAAATCATGAATCATCAATTGAATTATGAATCATAATTCATGAATCATTAATAGAATCATGAATCATGAATCATGAATCATGAATCATGAATCGAATCATGAATCATGAATCATGAAATGAATAATGAGTCATGAATTGAATCATAAATAATGAATTATTAATCATGAATTGAATCATGAATCATGAATCACGAATCATAAATTGAATCATGAATCATGAATTGAATCATGAATCATGAATCATGAATTGAATCATGAATCATGAATCATGAATCGAATCATGAATTATGAATCATGAATCATGAAATGAATCATGAATCGAATCATGAATCATGAATTAAATCATAAATTATGAATCATGAATCATAAATTGAATCATGAATCATGAATCGAATCATGAATCATGTATTTAATCATGAATTGAATCATAAATTATTAATAGAATCATGAATCATGAATTGAATCATGAATTGAATCATGAATCATGAATTGAATCATGAATTGAATTATGAATTGAATCATGAATCATGAATCATGATTTAAATCATGAATCATGAATCATGAATTGAATAATGAATCATGAATTGAATCATGAATCATTAATTGAATCATAAATCATGAATCATGAATTGAATAATGAATCATGAATTGAATCATGAATCATTAATTGAATCATAAATCATGAATCATGAATTGAATCATGAATTCAATCATAAATCATGAATAATGAATTGAATCATGAATCATGAATCATGAATTATGAATCATGAATTGAATCATGAATCATGAATCATGAATTGAATCATGAATCATGAATCATGAATCATGAATTGAATCATGAATCATGAATTGAATCATGAATCATGAATTGAATCAAGAATCATGAATCATGAATTGAATCATGAATCATGAATCATGAATCATGAATTGAATCATGAATCGAATCATTAATCATGAATTGAATCATGAGACATGAATTGAATCATGAATCATGAATCATGAATTGAATCATGAATTGAATCATTAATCATTAATCATGAATTGAATCATGAATCATGAATCATGAATTGAATCATGAATCATTAATCATGAATTGAATTATGAATCATGAATTGAATAATGAATCATGAATCATGAATTGAATCATGAATTGAATCATTAATCATTAATCATGAATTGAATCATGAATCATGAATCATGAATTGAATCATGAATCATTAATCTTGAATTGAATTATGAATCATGAATTGAATCATGAATCATGAATCATGAATTGAATCATGAATCATGAATCATGAATCATGAATTAAATCATGAATCATGATTCATGAATCGCAATCATGAATCATGAATCATGAATTGAATCATGAATCATGAATTGAATCATGAATAATGAATTGAATCAAGAATCATGAATCATGAATTGAATCATGAATCATGAATCATGAATTGAATCATGAATCGAATCATTAATCATGAATTGAATCATGAATCATGAATTGAATCATGAATCATGAATCATGAATTAAATCATGAATTATAAATCATGAATCATGAATTGAATAATGAATCATGAATCGAATCATGAATCATGTATTTAATCATGAATTGAATCATAAATCATTAATCGAATCATGAATCATGAATTGAATCATGAATTGAATCATGAATCATGTATTTAATCATGAATTGAATCATAAATCATTAATTGAATCATGAATCATGAATTGAATCATGAATTGAATCATGAATCATGAATTGAATCATGAATTGAATCATGAATTGAATCATGAATCATGAATTGAATCATGAATTGAATCATGAATTGAATCATGAATCATGAATCATGATTTTTATCAAGAATCATGAATCATGAATCATGAATTGAATCATGAATCATGAATCATGAATTGAATCATGAATCATGAATTGAATCATGAATCATGAATTGAATCATGAATCATGAATCATGAATTGAATCATGAATCATGAATCATGAATCGAATCATGAATCATGAATTGAATCATGAAATGAATCATAAATCATTAATCGAATCATGAATCATGAATTGAATCATGAATTGAATCATAAATCATATATTGAATCATGAATTGAATCATGAATCGAATCATGAATCATGAATCATGAATCATGAATCATGAAATGAATAATGAATCATGAATTGAATCATAAATAATGAATTATGAATCATGAATTGAATCATGAATCATGAATCACGAATCATAAATTGAATCATGAATCATGAATTGAATCATGAATCATGAATCATGAATCGAATCATGAATTATGAATCATGAATCATGAAATGAATCATGAATCAATTCATGAATCATGAATCAATTCATGAATCATGAATTAAATCATGAATTATGGATCATGAATCATGAATTGAA
>NW_027446951.1:0-40672 GCF_038048845.1 Mixophyes fleayi | reverse complement strand
TAGCCTCTGAACTTCAGTGGAACACTGAAGCATTAGTTGCCGCCTTCTGGCAGGGGCTCTCCGATAAAATTAAAGATGCACTGACTACCCAAGAGCTTCCTTCGTCACTAGAAGATTTGATCTCTCTTTGCCATCGTGTAGATATGAGATTTCGTGAAAGAGAGTCTGAGAAAACAACGGCTGTCAAAGCACCTCTTCGTTCAAACCCTCAATTTCGTCCAGCTCCATCCTCTGTGATTCCCATGGAGATAGGACGTTCCAAATTATCTTCAGAGGAGAGGAGACGAAGAGTAAAGAATAGACTCTGTATCTATTGTGCTGATTCCACGCATATGCTCAGCTCTTGCCCTAAGAGATCGGGAAATGCCAGGCCCTAACTAGTTCTGGAGAGGTGAAGTTAGGGTCCCTGGAGTCCTCTCCATCGTTTATGAAATCTAAAGTCTGCGCTTTTGAGGTTACGATCTCCTTTGCTACCAAATCCTTTGAGTCCCAGGCATTGATTGATTCCGGAGCAGCAGGAAATTTCATTTCTAAATCACTAGTGAATCAATGGTCCCTACCAGTGATCACTTTAAAAACACCCATTACTGTGACGGCTATAGATGGATCACGTCTCATCAACGGTCTCATCACCCAGAGTACGTCTCCAGTAACCCTTCAGATTGGTGCACTACACCATGAAGAAATTTCGTTTTTAATTCTTCCAGTTACGACAAGTCCGATTGTCTTAGGCCTTCCATGGCTTCAGTGTCACTCTCCCCAGATTGACTGGCGCACTCCTCAAGTTATGTCTTGGGGGTCTGAATGTCACCAGCGTTGTCTTTCTCAAGTTATTCCTCTTAAAGTACAGCAATCTTCCATCGCATATTCCTCCCCGGGACTCCCTCCTCAGTATGCTTCATTTGCCGATGTGTTTGATAAAGCTCAGTCTGAACGTCTTCCTCCTCATCGTTCTTGGGATTGTCCGATCGACCTTCTACCTGGCAAGACTCCTCCCAGGGGCCGGGTCTATCCTCTCTCGTTACCTGAAACTCAAGCCACATCTGAGTACATACAGGAGAATCTCCAGCGCGGCTTCATTCGACCTTCCACCTCTCCCGCTGGAGCTGGGTTCTTCTTCGTCAAAAAGAAGGATGGATCATTACGCCCTTGTATAGATTTTCGTGGACTCAACGCCATTACTATCAAGAATCGGTATCCCATTCCGCTGATCACTGAGCTATTTGATCGCATCAAGGGAGCTCGGATATTTACTAAGTTGGATCTTCGTGGTGCCTACAATTTAATTAGAATCCGTTCCGGTGACGAATGGAAGACCGCGTTCAACACCAGAGATGGGCATTACGAATATTTAGTAATGCCCTTCGGGCTGTGTAATGCCCTCGCTGTTTTCCAGGGTTTCATCAATGAGATCTTTCGGGACTTATTATATGTATGTGTCGTTGTCTACCTGTGTCACTCACCGGACTGTGAGTGCTTCTTCCCGGACATTTAGGAACCGTGGCCGTCCTCCATCCTGAGGGACTGCGCATGCGCAGCCCTTTCTATACCTCCAGTGTATGTTCCTTTAACTTAATTGGCAGATCAGGCAACCTCCCTATATTAAGCACCTGTGGTCATCACCACATTGCCTGATCTTGGAGTCTCATTCCCCATGAGTCTCTGAAGGTGTTCCTGTGTTTCCTTGTTTATTCAGCCCTGCTGATTCCTGTGGTTTCCAAACCACTTCTACCTCTGTGGTTTCCAAACCACTTCTGCTACTGTGGTTCCCATACCACTTCTACCATCTACTGTATCATCGTGACTGTGAGCTGATTCCTATCCGCTGCCTCCGTGCACTACAGTCTTCTAACCACTTCAACTCTACCATGTATCATTGGGACTGTTAGCTGATGCCTATCCGCTGCCTCCGTGCACTACAGTCTTTCATTCACATCCACTCACCTGTTCATGATTGTGACTGCCAGCTGATTCCTATCCGCTGCCTCCGTGCACTACAGTCTTCAACCTGCAACCCGTCTGTGTTTCATCATCGTGACTGCTAACTGATTCCTATCCGCTGCCTCCGTGCACTACAGTCTTCAACCTGCAACCCGTCTGTGTTTCATCGTGACTGTTTGGCTGATTCCTATCCGCTGCCTCTGTGCGCTTCAGTCTTCAGTCCTTGTCAACGCTCCCGTGTTTCCTTGAGTCTGCCTCCACTATTGCTACCCGCTATTCTCCGTGATCAACAGTGCCTGTTCAACTCTGCTCTCCCGTGTCCCATCGTTACTGCACCTGCTGGTTGCTATTGGCTACCTCCGTGTTCCCGCAGAGACCCGCTGCTGCTACTCCTCAGCACTACTCATCCATCTACTGCTGATCCGCTCTCCACGCTTTCCTGTGTTCCCTGCTGGTCTACCTACCCGTGCGCTGCACCTACTAGACCACCGCTTCACCCATCCAGGGACTTCGCATCCTGCCGGCCTCCTGCCGTTCAGGTATCTCTGCACTCCTGTCTGACTGCCTCCTGAACCACGGTATGCATACTTCTCATTGACTGTGCTGTGTATTGCATACCTTGCTGGACTGTGTTGGTTCTCCTCTGGAGTGTGCTATCCGCTGAGTCTATTGCCATCATTGACTGTGTTATCTTATGCTGGACTACTTCAAGAGACTTTCTATATTGGCAGTATTGTTCAGTCATCTATACATTTATATTGTGCATATCACTGTGGTTCAAAGTCAAGGTGCCCGTGTATATATTGTGTTGCAGTCTCTCCCCGTGCACCTCCTCACATATATATTCAGTGGTACAACTTGCTGAAGGCAGACCACTGATCCCTGTTTCCTGTATCACCTGTTCCAGTATCCTCTCACATAGCAGTGGTACAACTTGCTATCGCAGACCACTGACTTCCCGGATACCTCCACTTGGATTCCATTCCTTCACTCAGACAGCGGTACAACTTGCTATCCGCAGACCGCTGACTCTCATCACCTCCTCGTTTCTGTTGGACATTCCTCCTCACTATAGCAGTGGTACAACTTGCTACCGCAGACCACTGACTACCTTCACGTGTCCTTTGTCCATACAGTTCCTCGTGTATTACTACCTCCATATTGCCAGTGCTGCTAGTCATAGACTTTCCTGTGCATCTCATCATCTGCTATTTCCTGTTCCGTGATCACCCTGCTACCAGAGTACCATATTACCACCTATACTGCTCTGGTAAGCCTATCACCTGGTGATCCCTGGGTAAAGACTCCTAGTGCCCGTGACAGTAAGATCAGGCCTTGACAGACCCAGATACGGAACCTACTGCTAAAGAGATGCTGCAGCATCTGGTCAGTCGTGTGGAGCAACAGGATGCTCGCCAACAGCTGTTACTTCAATGTTACCAATCGTTAACCTCCCAAGGAACATCTGGACAGACTGTTACAGCTAGTATTGAAGCTCCTGTGCTTTCCTCCGTTTCCCCAGTGCCATCCCAGGTGTCTACAGCTCCTACGCTTCACCTGCCTACTCCGTCAAAATATGACGGGGACCCCAAAACTTGTAGAGGTTTCCTTAACCAATGTTCAGTCCATTTTGAACTCCAACCTCAAAATTTTTCTACCCATCGTTCCAGAGTGGCCTATCTTATCTCATTGTTTTCTGGACAAGCCCTGGCTTGGGCCTCCCCTCTGTGGGAAAGAAACGATCCAATTCTACAAGATAGTGCCAAATTCATTTCCACGTTCCGAAGTGTGTTCGATGAACCAGGTCGTGTGACCTCCGCTGCTTCCAGCATTCTTCGTTTGCGACAAGGCTCCCATACAGTAGGACAGTATGTCATTCAATTTAGGATCTTAGCCTCTGAACTTCAGTGGAACACTGAAGCATTAGTTGCCGCCTTCTGGCAGGGGCTCTCCGATAAAATTAAAGATGCACTGACTACCCAAGAGCTTCCTTCGTCACTAGAAGATTTGATCTCTCTTTGCCATCGTGTAGACATGAGATTTCGTGAAAGAGAATCTGAGAAAACAACTTCTGCTAAAGCACCTCTTCGTTTAAACCCTCAATTTCGTCCAGTTTCACCTTCTGTGATTCCCATGGAGATAGGACGTTCCAAATTATCTTTAGAAGAGAGGAAACGAAGAGTAAAGAATAGACTCTGTATCTATTGTGCTGATTCCACACATATGCTCAGTTCTTGCCCTAAGAAATCGGGAAATGCCAGGCCCTAACTAGTTCTGGAGAGGTGAAGTTAGGGTCCCTGGAGTCCTCTCCATTGTCTATGAAATCTAAAGTCTGCGCTTTCGATGTTACGATTTCCTTTGCTACTAAGTCCTTTGAGTCACAGGCATTGATTGATTCCGGAGCAGCAGGAAATTTCATTTCTAAATCACTAGTGAATCAATGGTCCCTGCCAGTGATCACTTTGAAAACGCCCATTACTGTGACGGCTATAGATGGATCACGTCTCATCAATGGTCTCATCACCCAGAGTACGTCTCCAGTAACCCTTCAGATTGGTGTACTACACCATGAAGAAATTTCGTTTTTAATTCTTCCTGTTACGACAAGTCCGATTGTCTTAGGCCTTCCATGGCTTCAGTGTCACTCTCCCCAGATTGACTGGCGCACCCCTCAAGTTGCGTCTTGGGGGCCTGAATGTCACCATCGTTGTCTCTCTCAGGTTGTTCCTCTTAAAGTACAGCAATCTTCCATCTCATCTTCCTCCCCGGGACTCCCTCCTCAGTATGCTTCATTTGCCGATGTGTTTGATAAAGCTCAGTCTGAACGTCTTCCTCCTCATCGTTCTTGGGATTGTCCGATCGACCTTCTACCTGGCAAGACTCCTCCCAGGGGTCGGGTCTATCCTCTCTCGTTACCTGAAACTCAAGCCACATCTGAGTACATACAGGAGAATCTCCAGCGTGGGTTCATTCGACCTTCCACCTCTCCCGCTGGAGCTGGGTTCTTCTTCGTCAAAAAGAAGGATGGATCATTACGCCCTTGTATAGATTTTCGTGGACTCAACGCCATTACTATCAAGAATCGGTATCCCATTCCGCTGATCACTGAGCTATTTGATCGCATCAAGGGAGCTCGGATATTTACTAAGTTGGATCTTCGTGGTGCCTACAATTTAATTAGAATCCGTTCCGGTGACGAATGGAAGACCGCGTTTAACACCAGAGATGGGCATTACGAATATTTAGTAATGCCCTTCGGGCTGTGTAATGCCCCCGCGGTTTTCCAGGGTTTCATCAATGAGATCTTTCGGGACTTATTATATGTATGTGTCGTTGTCTACCTGGACGACATATTGATCTTCTCACAGGACCTGCCTTCTCATCACCAACATGTGGCAGAAGTCCTCTCCAGACTACGGAAAAACTCATTGTTCTGTAAATTGGAAAAATGTTCATTCGAGTTACCCCAGATTCCATTCTTGGGGTATATAGTTTCCGGAGTTGGCCTGAAGATGGATCCAGACAAAGTAAATGCTGTACTACATTGGCCTCAGCCAACTACTCTTCGTGCCATCCAGCGTTTTTTAGGTTTTGCCAATTACTATAGACGCTTCATTCAAGACTTCTCATCCATTGCATCTCCCATTGTGGCCTTAACTCGGAAAGGGGCTAATACTAAGCAATGGTCATCTGAGGCTCTCCAAGCCTTTCAAATCCTCAAAGAGTCCTTCTCGTCTGCTCCCATTCTGCGACAACCTGATGTGACACTCCCCTTCTTCCTAGAAGTAGATGCCTCTAATGTGGGCTTAGGAGCTATTCTCTCCCAACGCTCGGAGCAACAAAAATTACATCCTTGTGCCTTCTACTCTCGGGGTCTTCTGCCCGCAGAGAAAAACTATACTATCGGGGACAAGGAGTTGCTGGCCATCAAAGCTGCATTAGAGGAATGGAGATACTTGTTGGAAGGAGCTCGCCATCCGGTGACGATCTTCACGGATCATAAGAACTTGTCATATTTGCAATCTGCTCAATGCTTGAACCCTCGTCAAGCAAGATGGTCTCTTTTCTTTTCCCGTTTTGAATTAATTATAACCTTCAAACCAGCTGCTAAGAACAAGAAAGCTGACGCTCTATCTCGAGCTTTTGTGACGTCCTCTGATGTAGAAGAGGTTCCCAACCATGCTATTCTAGACCCCAAATGTATTTCTCTGGCTGCTTCATCCACCAAAATGCTACCATTTGGGAAGACCCTCGTGCCTCCTACTCTGAGGAGGAAAATCCTTTCGTGGTTCCATGCCTCTCGTTTTTCTGGACACGCCGGTGAACATAAGACCTTTGAGATTCTCTCTCGTAGTTACTGGTGGCCTTCAATGAGGAGAGACGTCAAAGAGTTTATTGCTTCCTGTGATTTATGTTCTCAGTTCAAATCCTCCCGCAGAACTCCAGCAGGGTTGCTGCGACCACTACCCATTCCGTCCAAGCCTTGGACCCATATTAGTATGGATTTCGTTACTGATTTGCCACCAAGTAAGAATCACAATACTATTTGGGTAGTGGTAGACAGATTTTCGAAGATGGCTCATTTCGTCCCTCTGTCCGGTTTACCTTCCTCGTCTACTCTGGCTGAACATTTCATTAAAGAAATCTTCCGCATCCATGGATGTCCGTCTGAGATTGTGTCAGATAGAGGAGTACAATTCGTTTCCAGATTCTGGCGGGCCCTTTGTAAAACCTTGGGCATACGATTAGCACTCTCATCGTCTTACCATCCGCAATCTAACGGACAAACGGAACGAGTCAATCAAGATCTTGAGACTTTTATTAGGATGTTCTCTTCAGCCAACCAAGACAACTGGGTAGAATTGCTCCCTTGGGCTGAATTCGCCCATAACAACATGTACCATGAGTCATCATCCAAAACTCCATTCTTTGTGGTCTACGGTCACCATCCGTCTTTTCCGGAATTTCCTGCCCTCCCGCCCACCCAAGTTCCTGCTGTGGAGACTGCTTGTCAGACCTTCAAAAATATCTGGTCTCAGGTCAAAACCTGTTTAAAGAAGACATCTAACAAATATAAGTCTTTCGCAGATAAGAAGAGGCGGGCTATTCCACCACTAAAAATTGGAGATCGTGTCTGGTTATCTACCAAAAATATTCGTTTGAAGGTTCCATCTATGAAATTCGCCCCTCGTTTTATTGGTCCATATAGGATCATTCAAGTTATCAATCCAGTATGTGTTAAACTTCTTCTTCCTAAGAATCTTCGGATCTCCAATGCCTTCCATGTGTCCTTGCTCAAACCTCTCATCATCAACCGTTTCTCGACTCCTTCCTCAGCACCGCAGCCAGTTCAAGTTCATCAGGAGGAGGATTTCGAGATTACTGAGGTATTGGATGCAAAAATTTCGCGAGGAGTCCTCCGTTTCCTCGTTCATTGGAAGGGCTTTGGTCCTGAGGAGCGTTCATGGATCAAAGCTGAAGATCTTAATGCTCCTGCCCTTCTGAAGAAGTTTTATTCCAAAAATCCGGACAAGCCCGGTTCCAGGCGTTCTGTGCCCACCTTTAAAAGGGGGGGTACTGTCACTCACCGGACTGTGAGTGCTTCTTCCCGGACATTTAGGAACCGTGGCCGTCCTCCATCCTGAGGGACTGCGCATGCGCAGCCCTTTCTATACCTCCAGTGTATGTTCCTTTAACTTAATTGGCAGATCAGGCAACCTCCCTATATTAAGCACCTGTGGTCATCACCACATTGCCTGATCTTGGAGTCTCATTCCCCATGAGTCTCTGAAGGTGTTCCTGTGTTTCCTTGTTTATTCAGCCCTGCTGATTCCTGTGGTTTCCAAACCACTTCTACCTCTGTGGTTTCCAAACCACTTCTGCTACTGTGGTTCCCATACCACTTCTACCATCTACTGTATCATCGTGACTGTGAGCTGATTCCTATCCGCTGCCTCCGTGCACTACAGTCTTCTAACCACTTCAACTCTACCATGTATCATTGGGACTGTTAGCTGATGCCTATCCGCTGCCTCCGTGCACTACAGTCTTTCATTCACATCCACTCACCTGTTCATGATTGTGACTGCCAGCTGATTCCTATCCGCTGCCTCCGTGCACTACAGTCTTCAACCTGCAACCCGTCTGTGTTTCATCATCGTGACTGCTAACTGATTCCTATCCGCTGCCTCCGTGCACTACAGTCTTCAACCTGCAACCCGTCTGTGTTTCATCGTGACTGTTTGGCTGATTCCTATCCGCTGCCTCTGTGCGCTTCAGTCTTCAGTCCTTGTCAACGCTCCCGTGTTTCCTTGAGTCTGCCTCCACTATTGCTACCCGCTATTCTCCGTGATCAACAGTGCCTGTTCAACTCTGCTCTCCCGTGTCCCATCGTTACTGCACCTGCTGGTTGCTATTGGCTACCTCCGTGTTCCCGCAGAGACCCGCTGCTGCTACTCCTCAGCACTACTCATCCATCTACTGCTGATCCGCTCTCCACGCTTTCCTGTGTTCCCTGCTGGTCTACCTACCCGTGCGCTGCACCTACTAGACCACCGCTTCACCCATCCAGGGACTTCGCATCCTGCCGGCCTCCTGCCGTTCAGGTATCTCTGCACTCCTGTCTGACTGCCTCCTGAACCACGGTATGCATACTTCTCATTGACTGTGCTGTGTATTGCATACCTTGCTGGACTGTGTTGGTTCTCCTCTGGAGTGTGCTATCCGCTGAGTCTATTGCCATCATTGACTGTGTTATCTTATGCTGGACTACTTCAAGAGACTTTCTATATTGGCAGTATTGTTCAGTCATCTATACATTTATATTGTGCATATCACTGTGGTTCAAAGTCAAGGTGCCCGTGTATATATTGTGTTGCAGTCTCTCCCCGTGCACCTCCTCACATATATATTCAGTGGTACAACTTGCTGAAGGCAGACCACTGATCCCTGTTTCCTGTATCACCTGTTCCAGTATCCTCTCACATAGCAGTGGTACAACTTGCTATCGCAGACCACTGACTTCCCGGATACCTCCACTTGGATTCCATTCCTTCACTCAGACAGCGGTACAACTTGCTATCCGCAGACCGCTGACTCTCATCACCTCCTCGTTTCTGTTGGACATTCCTCCTCACTATAGCAGTGGTACAACTTGCTACCGCAGACCACTGACTACCTTCACGTGTCCTTTGTCCATACAGTTCCTCGTGTATTACTACCTCCATATTGCCAGTGCTGCTAGTCATAGACTTTCCTGTGCATCTCATCATCTGCTATTTCCTGTTCCGTGATCACCCTGCTACCAGAGTACCATATTACCACCTATACTGCTCTGGTAAGCCTATCACCTGGTGATCCCTGGGTAAAGACTCCTAGTGCCCGTGACAACCTGGACGACATATTGATCTTCTCACAGGACCTGCCTTCTCATCACCAACATGTGGCAGAGGTCCTCTCCAGACTACGGAAAAACTCATTGTTCTGTAAATTGGAAAAATGTTCATTCGAATTACCCCAGATTCCATTCTTGGGGTATATAGTTTCCGGAGTTGGCCTGAAGATGGATCCAGACAAAGTAAATGCTGTACTACATTGGCCTCAGCCAACTACTCTTCGTGCCATCCAGCGTTTTTTAGGTTTTGCCAATTACTATAGACGCTTCATTCAAGACTTTTCATCCATTGCATCTCCTATTGTGGCCCTAACTCGGAAAGGGGCTAATACTAAGCAATGGTCATCTGAGGCTCTCCAAGCCTTTCAAATTCTCAAAGAGTCCTTCTCGTCTGCTCCCATTCTTCGACAGCCTGATGTGACACTTCCCTTCTTCCTAGAAGTAGATGCCTCTAATGTGGGCTTAGGAGCCATTCTCTCCCAACGCTCGGAGCAACAAAAATTACATCCTTGTGCCTTCTATTCTCGGGGTCTTCTGCCCGCAGAGAAAAACTATACTATCGGGGACAAGGAGTTGCTGGCCATCAAAGCTGCATTGGAGGAATGGAGATACTTGTTGGAAGGAGCTCGCCATCCGGTGACGATCTTCACGGATCATAAGAACTTGTCATATTTGCAATCTGCTCAATGCTTGAACCCTCGTCAAGCAAGATGGTCTCTTTTCTTTTCCCGTTTTGAATTAATTATAACCTTCAAACCAGCCGCTAAGAACAAGAAAGCTGACGCTCTATCTCGAGCTTTGGTGACGTCCTCTGATGTAGAAGAGGTTCCCAACCATGCTATTCTAGACCCCAAATGTATTTCTCTGGCTGCTTCATCCACCAAAATGCTACCATTTGGGAAGACCCTCGTGCCTCCTACTCTGAGGAGGAAAATCCTTTCGTGGTTCCATGCCTCTCGTTTTTCCGGACACGCCGGTGAACACAAGACCTTTGAGATTCTCTCTCGAAGTTACTGGTGGCCTTCAATGAGGAGAGACGTCAAAGAGTTTATTGCTTCCTGTGATTTATGTTCTCAGTTCAAATCCTCCCGCAGAACTCCAGCAGGGTTGCTGCGACCACTACCCATTCCGTCCAAACCTTGGACCCATATTAGTATGGATTTCGTTACTGATTTGCCACCAAGTAAGAATCACAATACTATTTGGGTAGTGGTAGACAGATTTTCGAAGATGGCTCATTTCGTCCCTCAGTCCGGTTTACCTTCCTCGTCTACTCTGGCTGAACATTTCATTAAAGAAATCTTCCGCATCCATGGATGTCCGTCTGAGATTGTGTCAGATAGAGGAGTACAATTCGTTTCCAGATTCTGGCGGGCCCTTTGTAAAACCTTGGGCATACGATTAGCACTCTCATCATCGTACCATCCGCAATCTAACGGACAAACGGAACGAGTCAATCAAGATCTTGAGACTTTTATTAGGATGTTCTCTTCAGCCAACCAAGACAACTGGGTAGAATTGCTCCCTTGGGCTGAATTCGCCCATAACAACATGTACCATGAGTCATCATCCAAAACTCCATTCTTTGTGGTTTACGGTCACCATCCGTCTTTTCCGGAATTTCCTGCCCTCCCACCCACCCAAGTTCCTGCTGTGGAGACTGCTTGTCAGACCTTCAAAAATATCTGGTCTCAGGTCAAAACCTGTTTAAAGAAGACATCTAACAAATATAAGTCTTTCGCAGATAAGAAGAGGCGGGCTATTCCACCACTAAAAATTGGAGATCGGGTTTGGTTATCTACCAAAAATATTCGTTTGAAGGTTCCATCTATGAAATTCGCCCCTCGTTTTATTGGTCCATATAGGATCATTCAAGTTATCAATCCAGTATGTGTTAAACTTCTTCTTCCTAAGAATCTTCGGATTTCCAATGCCTTCCATGTGTCCTTACTCAAACCTCTTATTATCAATCGTTTCTCGACTCCTCCCTCAGCACCGCAGCCAGTTCAAGTTCATCAGGAGGAGGATTTCGAGATTACTGAGGTATTGGATGCAAAAATTTCGCGAGGAGTCCTCCGTTTCCTCGTTCATTGGAAGGGCTTTGGTCCTGAAGAGCGTTCATGGATCAAAGCTGAAGATCTTAATGCTCCTGCCCTTCTGAAGAAGTTTTATTCCAAAAATCCGGACAAGCCCGGTTCCAGGCGTTCTGTGCCCACCTTTAAAAGGGGGGGGTACTGTCACTCACCGGACTGTGAGTGCTTCTTCCCGGACTATTAGGAACCGTGGACGTCCTCTATCCTGAGGGACTGCGCATGCGCAGCCCTTTCCAAACCTTCAGTGTATGTTCCTTTAACTTAATTGGCAGATCAGGCAACCTCCCTATATTAAGCACCTGTGGTCAACACCACGTTGCCTGATCTTGGAGTCTCATTCCCCATGAGTCTCTGAAGGTGTTCCTGTGTTTCCTCGTTTATTCAGCCCAGCTGATTCCTGTGGTTTCCAAACCACTTCTACCTCTGTGGTTTCCAAACCACTTCTACTACTGTGGTTCCCATACCACTTCTACCATCTACTGTATCATCGTGACTGTGAGCTGATTCCTATCCGCTGCCTCCGTGCACTACAGTCTTCAAACCACTTCTCCTACTGTGGTTCCCATACCACTTCTACCATCTACTGTATCATCGTGACTGTGAGCTGATTCCTATCCGCTGCCTCCGTGCACTACAGTCTTCTAACCACTTCTACTCTACCATTTATTATTGGGACTGTTAGCTGATGCCTATCCGCTGCCTCCGTGCACTACAGTCTTCAACCTGCAACTCGTCTGTGTTTCATCATCGTGACTGCTAGCTGATTCCTATCCGCTGCCTCCGTGCACTACAGTCTTCAACCTGCAACTCGTCTGTGTTTCATCATCGTGACTGCTAGCTGATTCCTATCCGCTGCCTCCGTGCACTACAGTCTTCAACCTGCAACCCGTCTGTGTTTCATCGTGACTGTTTGGCTGATTCCTATCCGCTGCCTCTGTGCGCTTCAGTCTTCAGTCCTTGTCAACGCTCCCGTGTTTCCTTGAGTCTGCCTCCACTATTGCTACCCGCTATTCTCCGTGATCAACAGTGCCTGTTCAACTCTGCTCTCCCGTGTCCCATCGTTACTGCACCTGCTGGTTGCTATTGGCTACCTCCGTGTTCCCGCAGAGACCCGCTGCTGCTACTCCTCAGCACTACTCATCCATCTACTGCTGATCCGCTCTCCACGCTTTCCTGTGTTCCCTGCTGGTCTACCTACCCGTGCGCTGCACCTACTAGACCACCGCTTCACCCATCCAGGGACTTCGCATCCTGCCTGCCTCCTGCCGTTCAGGTATCTCTGCACTCCTGTCTGACTGCCTCCTGAACCACGGTATGCATACTTCTCATTGACTGTGCTGTGTATTGCATACCTTGCTGGACTGTGTTGGTTCTCCTCTGGAGTGTGCTATCCGCTGAGTCTATTGCCATCATTGACTGTGTTATCTTATGCTGGACTACTTCAAGAGACTTTCTATATTGGCAGTATTGTTCAGTCATCTATACATTTATATTGTGCATATCACTGTGGTTCAAAGTCAAGGTGCCCGTGTATATCTTGTGTTGCAGTCTCTCCCCGTGCACCTCCTCACATATATATTCAGTGGTACAACTTGCTGAAGGCAGACCACTGATCCCTGTTTCCTGTATCACCTGTTCCAGTATCCTCTCACATAGCAGTGGTACAACTTGCTATCGCAGACCACTGACTACCCGGATACCTCCACTTGGATTCCACTCCTTCACTCAGACAGCGGTACAACTTGCTATCTGCAGACCGCTGACTCTCATCACCCCCTCGTTTCTGTTGGACATTCCTCCTCACTATAGCAGTGGTACAACTTGCTACCGCAGACCACTGACTACCTTCACGTGTCCTTTGTCCATACAGTTCCTCGTGTATTACTACCTCCATATTGCCAGTGCTGCTAGTCATAGACTTTCCTGAGCATCTCATCACCTGCTATTTCCTGTTCCGTGATCACCCTGCTACCAGAGTACCATATTACCACCTATACTGCTCTGGTAAGCCTATCACCTGGTGATCCCTGGGTAAAGACTCCTAGTGCCCGTGACAGTAAGATCAGGCCATGACAGACCCAGATACGGAACCTACCGCTAAGGAGATGCTGCAGCATCTGGTCAGCCGTGTGGAGCAACAGGATGCTCGCCAACAGCTGTTACTTCAATGTTACCAATCGTTAACCTCCCAAGGAACATCTGGACAGACTGTTACAGCTAATATTGAAGCTCCTGTGCTTGCCTCCGTTTCCCCAGTGCCATCCCAGGTGTCTACAGCTCCTACGCTTCACCTGCCTACTCCGTCAAAATATGACGGGGACCCCAAAACTTGTAGAGGTTTCCTTAACCAATGTTCAGTCCATTTTGAACTCCAACCTCAAAATTTTTCTACCCATCGTTCCAGAGTGGCCTATCTTATCTCATTGTTTTCTGGACAAGCCCTGGCTTGGGCCTCCCCTCTGTGGGAGAGAAACGATCCAATTCTACAAGATAGTGCCAAATTCATTTCCACGTTCCGAAGTGTGTTCGATGAACCAGGTCGTGTGACTTCCGCTGCTTCCAGCATTCTTCGTTTGCGACAAGGCTCCCATACAGTAGGACAGTATGTCATTCAATTTAGGATCCTAGCCTCTGAACTTCAGTGGAACACTGAAGCATTAGTTGCCGCCTTCTGGCAGGGGCTCTCCGATAAAATTAAAGATGCACTGACTACCCAAGAGCTTCCTTCGTCACTAGAAGATTTGATCTCTCTTTGCCATCGTGTAGATATGAGATTTCGTGAAAGAGAGTCTGAGAAAACAACGGCTGTCAAAGCACCTCTTCGTTCAAACCCTCAATTTCGTCCAGCTCCATCCTCTGTGATTCCCATGGAGATAGGACGTTCCAAATTATCTTCAGAGGAGAGGAGACGAAGAGTAAAGAATAGACTCTGTATCTATTGTGCTGATTCCACGCATATGCTCAGCTCTTGCCCTAAGAGATCGGGAAATGCCAGGCCCTAACTAGTTCTGGAGAGGTGAAGTTAGGGTCCCTGGAGTCCTCTCCATCGTTTATGAAATCTAAAGTCTGCGCTTTTGAGGTTACGATCTCCTTTGCTACCAAATCCTTTGAGTCCCAGGCATTGATTGATTCCGGAGCAGCAGGAAATTTCATTTCTAAATCACTAGTGAATCAATGGTCCCTACCAGTGATCACTTTAAAAACACCCATTACTGTGACGGCTATAGATGGATCACGTCTCATCAACGGTCTCATCACCCAGAGTACGTCTCCAGTAACCCTTCAGATTGGTGCACTACACCATGAAGAAATTTCGTTTTTAATTCTTCCAGTTACGACAAGTCCGATTGTCTTAGGCCTTCCATGGCTTCAGTGTCACTCTCCCCAGATTGACTGGCGCACTCCTCAAGTTATGTCTTGGGGGTCTGAATGTCACCAGCGTTGTCTTTCTCAAGTTATTCCTCTTAAAGTACAGCAATCTTCCATCGCATATTCCTCCCCGGGACTCCCTCCTCAGTATGCTTCATTTGCCGATGTGTTTGATAAAGCTCAGTCTGAACGTCTTCCTCCTCATCGTTCTTGGGATTGTCCGATCGACCTTCTACCTGGCAAGACTCCTCCCAGGGGCCGGGTCTATCCTCTCTCGTTACCTGAAACTCAAGCCACATCTGAGTACATACAGGAGAATCTCCAGCGCGGCTTCATTCGACCTTCCACCTCTCCCGCTGGAGCTGGGTTCTTCTTCGTCAAAAAGAAGGATGGATCATTACGCCCTTGTATAGATTTTCGTGGACTCAACGCCATTACTATCAAGAATCGGTATCCCATTCCGCTGATCACTGAGCTATTTGATCGCATCAAGGGAGCTCGGATATTTACTAAGTTGGATCTTCGTGGTGCCTACAATTTAATTAGAATCCGTTCCGGTGACGAATGGAAGACCGCGTTCAACACCAGAGATGGGCATTACGAATATTTAGTAATGCCCTTCGGGCTGTGTAATGCCCCCGCTGTTTTCCAGGGTTTCATCAATGAGATCTTTCGGGACTTATTATATGTATGTGTCGTTGTCTACCTGGACGACATATTGATCTTCTCACAGGACCTGCCTTCTCATCACCAACATGTGGCAGAGGTCCTCTCCAGACTACGGAAAAACTCATTGTTCTGTAAATTGGAAAAATGTTCATTCGAATTACCCCAGATTCCATTCTTGGGGTATATAGTTTCCGGAGTTGGCCTGAAGATGGATCCAGACAAAGTAAATGCTGTACTACATTGGCCTCAGCCAACTACTCTTCGTGCCATCCAGCGTTTTTTAGGTTTTGCCAATTACTATAGACGCTTCATTCAAGACTTTTCATCCATTGCATCTCCTATTGTGGCCCTAACTCGGAAAGGGGCTAATACTAAGCAATGGTCATCTGAGGCTCTCCAAGCCTTTCAAATTCTCAAAGAGTCCTTCTCGTCTGCTCCCATTCTTCGACAGCCTGATGTGACACTTCCCTTCTTCCTAGAAGTAGATGCCTCTAATGTGGGCTTAGGAGCCATTCTCTCCCAACGCTCGGAGCAACAAAAATTACATCCTTGTGCCTTCTATTCTCGGGGTCTTCTGCCCGCAGAGAAAAACTATACTATCGGGGACAAGGAGTTGCTGGCCATCAAAGCTGCATTGGAGGAATGGAGATACTTGTTGGAAGGAGCTCGCCATCCGGTGACGATCTTCACGGATCATAAGAACTTGTCATATTTGCAATCTGCTCAATGCTTGAACCCTCGTCAAGCAAGATGGTCTCTTTTCTTTTCCCGTTTTGAATTAATTATAACCTTCAAACCAGCCGCTAAGAACAAGAAAGCTGACGCTCTATCTCGAGCTTTGGTGACGTCCTCTGATGTAGAAGAGGTTCCCAACCATGCTATTCTAGACCCCAAATGTATTTCTCTGGCTGCTTCATCCACCAAAATGCTACCATTTGGGAAGACCCTCGTGCCTCCTACTCTGAGGAGGAAAATCCTTTCGTGGTTCCATGCCTCTCGTTTTTCCGGACACGCCGGTGAACACAAGACCTTTGAGATTCTCTCTCGAAGTTACTGGTGGCCTTCAATGAGGAGAGACGTCAAAGAGTTTATTGCTTCCTGTGATTTATGTTCTCAGTTCAAATCCTCCCGCAGAACTCCAGCAGGGTTGCTGCGACCACTACCCATTCCGTCCAAACCTTGGACCCATATTAGTATGGATTTCGTTACTGATTTGCCACCAAGTAAGAATCACAATACTATTTGGGTAGTGGTAGACAGATTTTCGAAGATGGCTCATTTCGTCCCTCAGTCCGGTTTACCTTCCTCGTCTACTCTGGCTGAACATTTCATTAAAGAAATCTTCCGCATCCATGGATGTCCGTCTGAGATTGTGTCAGATAGAGGAGTACAATTCGTTTCCAGATTCTGGCGGGCCCTTTGTAAAACCTTGGGCATACGATTAGCACTCTCATCATCGTACCATCCGCAATCTAACGGACAAACGGAACGAGTCAATCAAGATCTTGAGACTTTTATTAGGATGTTCTCTTCAGCCAACCAAGACAACTGGGTAGAATTGCTCCCTTGGGCTGAATTCGCCCATAACAACATGTACCATGAGTCATCATCCAAAACTCCATTCTTTGTGGTTTACGGTCACCATCCGTCTTTTCCGGAATTTCCTGCCCTCCCACCCACCCAAGTTCCTGCTGTGGAGACTGCTTGTCAGACCTTCAAAAATATCTGGTCTCAGGTCAAAACCTGTTTAAAGAAGACATCTAACAAATATAAGTCTTTCGCAGATAAGAAGAGGCGGGCTATTCCACCACTAAAAATTGGAGATCGGGTTTGGTTATCTACCAAAAATATTCGTTTGAAGGTTCCATCTATGAAATTCGCCCCTCGTTTTATTGGTCCATATAGGATCATTCAAGTTATCAATCCAGTATGTGTTAAACTTCTTCTTCCTAAGAATCTTCGGATTTCCAATGCCTTCCATGTGTCCTTACTCAAACCTCTTATTATCAATCGTTTCTCGACTCCTCCCTCAGCACCGCAGCCAGTTCAAGTTCATCAGGAGGAGGATTTCGAGATTACTGAGGTATTGGATGCAAAAATTTCGCGAGGAGTCCTCCGTTTCCTCGTTCATTGGAAGGGCTTTGGTCCTGAAGAGCGTTCATGGATCAAAGCTGAAGATCTTAATGCTCCTGCCCTTCTGAAGAAGTTTTATTCCAAAAATCCGGACAAGCCCGGTTCCAGGCGTTCTGTGCCCACCTTTAAAAGGGGGGGGTACTGTCACTCACCGGACTGTGAGTGCTTCTTCCCGGACTATTAGGAACCGTGGACGTCCTCTATCCTGAGGGACTGCGCATGCGCAGCCCTTTCCAAACCTTCAGTGTATGTTCCTTTAACTTAATTGGCAGATCAGGCAACCTCCCTATATTAAGCACCTGTGGTCAACACCACGTTGCCTGATCTTGGAGTCTCATTCCCCATGAGTCTCTGAAGGTGTTCCTGTGTTTCCTCGTTTATTCAGCCCAGCTGATTCCTGTGGTTTCCAAACCACTTCTACCTCTGTGGTTTCCAAACCACTTCTACTACTGTGGTTCCCATACCACTTCTACCATCTACTGTATCATCGTGACTGTGAGCTGATTCCTATCCGCTGCCTCCGTGCACTACAGTCTTCAAACCACTTCTCCTACTGTGGTTCCCATACCACTTCTACCATCTACTGTATCATCGTGACTGTGAGCTGATTCCTATCCGCTGCCTCCGTGCACTACAGTCTTCTAACCACTTCTACTCTACCATTTATTATTGGGACTGTTAGCTGATGCCTATCCGCTGCCTCCGTGCACTACAGTCTTCAACCTGCAACTCGTCTGTGTTTCATCATCGTGACTGCTAGCTGATTCCTATCCGCTGCCTCCGTGCACTACAGTCTTCAACCTGCAACTCGTCTGTGTTTCATCATCGTGACTGCTAGCTGATTCCTATCCGCTGCCTCCGTGCACTACAGTCTTCAACCTGCAACCCGTCTGTGTTTCATCGTGACTGTTTGGCTGATTCCTATCCGCTGCCTCTGTGCGCTTCAGTCTTCAGTCCTTGTCAACGCTCCCGTGTTTCCTTGAGTCTGCCTCCACTATTGCTACCCGCTATTCTCCGTGATCAACAGTGCCTGTTCAACTCTGCTCTCCCGTGTCCCATCGTTACTGCACCTGCTGGTTGCTATTGGCTACCTCCGTGTTCCCGCAGAGACCCGCTGCTGCTACTCCTCAGCACTACTCATCCATCTACTGCTGATCCGCTCTCCACGCTTTCCTGTGTTCCCTGCTGGTCTACCTACCCGTGCGCTGCACCTACTAGACCACCGCTTCACCCATCCAGGGACTTCGCATCCTGCCGGCCTCCTGCCGTTCAGGTATCTCTGCACTCCTGTCTGACTGCCTCCTGAACCACGGTATGCATACTTCTCATTGACTGTGCTGTGTATTGCATACCTTGCTGGACTGTGTTGGTTCTCCTCTGGAGTGTGCTATCCGCTGAGTCTATTGCCATCATTGACTGTGTTATCTTATGCTGGACTACTTCAAGAGACTTTCTATATTGGCAGTATTGTTCAGTCATCTATACATTTATATTGTGCATATCACTGTGGTTCAAAGTCAAGGTGCCCGTGTATATCTTGTGTTGCAGTCTCTCCCCGTGCACCTCCTCACATATATATTCAGTGGTACAACTTGCTGAAGGCAGACCACTGATCCCTGTTTCCTGTATCACCTGTTCCAGTATCCTCTCACATAGCAGTGGTACAACTTGCTATCGCAGACCACTGACTACCCGGATACCTCCACTTGGATTCCACTCCTTCACTCAGACAGCGGTACAACTTGCTATCTGCAGACCGCTGACTCTCATCACCCCCTCGTTTCTGTTGGACATTCCTCCTCACTATAGCAGTGGTACAACTTGCTACCGCAGACCACTGACTACCTTCACGTGTCCTTTGTCCATACAGTTCCTCGTGTATTACTACCTCCATATTGCCAGTGCTGCTAGTCATAGACTTTCCTGAGCATCTCATCACCTGCTATTTCCTGTTCCGTGATCACCCTGCTACCAGAGTACCATATTACCACCTATACTGCTCTGGTAAGCCTATCACCTGGTGATCCCTGGGTAAAGACTCCTAGTGCCCGTGACAGTAAGATCAGGCCATGACAGACCCAGATACGGAACCTACCGCTAAGGAGATGCTGCAGCATCTGGTCAGCCGTGTGGAGCAACAGGATGCTCGCCAACAGCTGTTACTTCAATGTTACCAATCGTTAACCTCCCAAGGAACATCTGGACAGACTGTTACAGCTAATATTGAAGCTCCTGTGCTTGCCTCCGTTTCCCCAGTGCCATCCCAGGTGTCTACAGCTCCTACGCTTCACCTGCCTACTCCGTCAAAATATGACGGGGACCCCAAAACTTGTAGAGGTTTCCTTAACCAATGTTCAGTCCATTTTGAACTCCAACCTCAAAATTTTTCTACCCATCGTTCCAGAGTGGCCTATCTTATCTCATTGTTTTCTGGACAAGCCCTGGCTTGGGCCTCCCCTCTGTGGGAGAGAAACGATCCAATTCTACAAGATAGTGTCAAATTCATTTCCACGTTCCGAAGTGTGTTCGATGAACCAGGTCGTGTGACTTCCGCTGCTTCCAGCATTCTTCGTTTGCGACAAGGCTCCCATACAGTAGGACAGTATGTCATTCAATTTAGGATCCTAGCCTCTGAACTTCAGTGGAACACTGAAGCATTAGTTGCCGCCTTCTGGCAGGGGCTCTCCGATAAAATTAAAGATGCACTGACTACCCAAGAGCTTCCTTCGTCACTAGAAGATTTGATCTCTCTTTGCCATCGTGTAGATATGAGATTTCGTGAAAGAGAGTCTGAGAAAACAACGGCTGTCAAAGCACCTCTTCGTTCAAACCCTCAATTTCGTCCAGCTCCATCCTCTGTGATTCCCATGGAGATAGGACGTTCCAAATTATCTTCAGAGGAGAGGAGACGAAGAGTAAAGAATAGACTCTGTATCTATTGTGCTGATTCCACGCATATGCTCAGCTCTTGCCCTAAGAGATCGGGAAATGCCAGGCCCTAACTAGTTCTGGAGAGGTGAAGTTAGGGTCCCTGGAGTCCTCTCCATCGTTTATGAAATCTAAAGTCTGCGCTTTTGAGGTTACGATCTCCTTTGCTACCAAATCCTTTGAGTCCCAGGCATTGATTGATTCCGGAGCAGCAGGAAATTTCATTTCTAAATCACTAGTGAATCAATGGTCCCTACCAGTGATCACTTTAAAAACACCCATTACTGTGACGGCTATAGATGGATCACGTCTCATCAACGGTCTCATCACCCAGAGTACGTCTCCAGTAACCCTTCAGATTGGTGCACTACACCATGAAGAAATTTCGTTTTTAATTCTTCCAGTTACGACAAGTCCGATTGTCTTAGGCCTTCCATGGCTTCAGTGTCACTCTCCCCAGATTGACTGGCGCACTCCTCAAGTTATGTCTTGGGGGTCTGAATGTCACCAGCGTTGTCTTTCTCAAGTTATTCCTCTTAAAGTACAGCAATCTTCCATCGCATATTCCTCCCCGGGACTCCCTCCTCAGTATGCTTCATTTGCCGATGTGTTTGATAAAGCTCAGTCTGAACGTCTTCCTCCTCATCGTTCTTGGGATTGTCCGATCGACCTTCTACCTGGCAAGACTCCTCCCAGGGGCCGGGTCTATCCTCTCTCGTTACCTGAAACTCAAGCCACATCTGAGTACATACAGGAGAATCTCCAGCGCGGCTTCATTCGACCTTCCACCTCTCCCGCTGGAGCTGGGTTCTTCTTCGTCAAAAAGAAGGATGGATCATTACGCCCTTGTATAGATTTTCGTGGACTCAACGCCATTACTATCAAGAATCGGTATCCCATTCCGCTGATCACTGAGCTATTTGATCGCATCAAGGGAGCTCGGATATTTACTAAGTTGGATCTTCGTGGTGCCTACAATTTAATTAGAATCCGTTCCGGTGACGAATGGAAGACCGCGTTCAACACCAGAGATGGGCATTACGAATATTTAGTAATGCCCTTCGGGCTGTGTAATGCCCCCGCTGTTTTCCAGGGTTTCATCAATGAGATCTTTCGGGACTTATTATATGTATGTGTCGTTGTCTACCTGGACGACATATTGATCTTCTCACAGGACCTGCCTTCTCATCACCAACATGTGGCAGAGGTCCTCTCCAGACTACGGAAAAACTCATTGTTCTGTAAATTGGAAAAATGTTCATTCGAATTACCCCAGATTCCATTCTTGGGGTATATAGTTTCCGGAGTTGGCCTGAAGATGGATCCAGACAAAGTAAATGCTGTACTACATTGGCCTCAGCCAACTACTCTTCGTGCCATCCAGCGTTTTTTAGGTTTTGCCAATTACTATAGACGCTTCATTCAAGACTTTTCATCCATTGCATCTCCTATTGTGGCCCTAACTCGGAAAGGGGCTAATACTAAGCAATGGTCATCTGAGGCTCTCCAAGCCTTTCAAATTCTCAAAGAGTCCTTCTCGTCTGCTCCCATTCTTCGACAGCCTGATGTGACACTTCCCTTCTTCCTAGAAGTAGATGCCTCTAATGTGGGCTTAGGAGCCATTCTCTCCCAACGCTCGGAGCAACAAAAATTACATCCTTGTGCCTTCTATTCTCGGGGTCTTCTGCCCGCAGAGAAAAACTATACTATCGGGGACAAGGAGTTGCTGGCCATCAAAGCTGCATTGGAGGAATGGAGATACTTGTTGGAAGGAGCTCGCCATCCGGTGACGATCTTCACGGATCATAAGAACTTGTCATATTTGCAATCTGCTCAATGCTTGAACCCTCGTCAAGCAAGATGGTCTCTTTTCTTTTCCCGTTTTGAATTAATTATAACCTTCAAACCAGCCGCTAAGAACAAGAAAGCTGACGCTCTATCTCGAGCTTTGGTGACGTCCTCTGATGTAGAAGAGGTTCCCAACCATGCTATTCTAGACCCCAAATGTATTTCTCTGGCTGCTTCATCCACCAAAATGCTACCATTTGGGAAGACCCTCGTGCCTCCTACTCTGAGGAGGAAAATCCTTTCGTGGTTCCATGCCTCTCGTTTTTCCGGACACGCCGGTGAACACAAGACCTTTGAGATTCTCTCTCGAAGTTACTGGTGGCCTTCAATGAGGAGAGACGTCAAAGAGTTTATTGCTTCCTGTGATTTATGTTCTCAGTTCAAATCCTCCCGCAGAACTCCAGCAGGGTTGCTGCGACCACTACCCATTCCGTCCAAACCTTGGACCCATATTAGTATGGATTTCGTTACTGATTTGCCACCAAGTAAGAATCACAATACTATTTGGGTAGTGGTAGACAGATTTTCGAAGATGGCTCATTTCGTCCCTCAGTCCGGTTTACCTTCCTCGTCTACTCTGGCTGAACATTTCATTAAAGAAATCTTCCGCATCCATGGATGTCCGTCTGAGATTGTGTCAGATAGAGGAGTACAATTCGTTTCCAGATTCTGGCGGGCCCTTTGTAAAACCTTGGGCATACGATTAGCACTCTCATCATCGTACCATCCGCAATCTAACGGACAAACGGAACGAGTCAATCAAGATCTTGAGACTTTTATTAGGATGTTCTCTTCAGCCAACCAAGACAACTGGGTAGAATTGCTCCCTTGGGCTGAATTCGCCCATAACAACATGTACCATGAGTCATCATCCAAAACTCCATTCTTTGTGGTTTACGGTCACCATCCGTCTTTTCCGGAATTTCCTGCCCTCCCACCCACCCAAGTTCCTGCTGTGGAGACTGCTTGTCAGACCTTCAAAAATATCTGGTCTCAGGTCAAAACCTGTTTAAAGAAGACATCTAACAAATATAAGTCTTTCGCAGATAAGAAGAGGCGGGCTATTCCACCACTAAAAATTGGAGATCGGGTTTGGTTATCTACCAAAAATATTCGTTTGAAGGTTCCATCTATGAAATTCGCCCCTCGTTTTATTGGTCCATATAGGATCATTCAAGTTATCAATCCAGTATGTGTTAAACTTCTTCTTCCTAAGAATCTTCGGATTTCCAATGCCTTCCATGTGTCCTTACTCAAACCTCTTATTATCAATCGTTTCTCGACTCCTCCCTCAGCACCGCAGCCAGTTCAAGTTCATCAGGAGGAGGATTTCGAGATTACTGAGGTATTGGATGCAAAAATTTCGCGAGGAGTCCTCCGTTTCCTCGTTCATTGGAAGGGCTTTGGTCCTGAAGAGCGTTCATGGATCAAAGCTGAAGATCTTAATGCTCCTGCCCTTCTGAAGAAGTTTTATTCCAAAAATCCGGACAAGCCCGGTTCCAGGCGTTCTGTGCCCACCTTTAAAAGGGGGGGGTACTGTCACTCACCGGACTGTGAGTGCTTCTTCCCGGACTATTAGGAACCGTGGACGTCCTCTATCCTGAGGGACTGCGCATGCGCAGCCCTTTCCAAACCTTCAGTGTATGTTCCTTTAACTTAATTGGCAGATCAGGCAACCTCCCTATATTAAGCACCTGTGGTCAACACCACGTTGCCTGATCTTGGAGTCTCATTCCCCATGAGTCTCTGAAGGTGTTCCTGTGTTTCCTCGTTTATTCAGCCCAGCTGATTCCTGTGGTTTCCAAACCACTTCTACCTCTGTGGTTTCCAAACCACTTCTACTACTGTGGTTCCCATACCACTTCTACCATCTACTGTATCATCGTGACTGTGAGCTGATTCCTATCCGCTGCCTCCGTGCACTACAGTCTTCAAACCACTTCTCCTACTGTGGTTCCCATACCACTTCTACCATCTACTGTATCATCGTGACTGTGAGCTGATTCCTATCCGCTGCCTCCGTGCACTACAGTCTTCTAACCACTTCTACTCTACCATTTATTATTGGGACTGTTAGCTGATGCCTATCCGCTGCCTCCGTGCACTACAGTCTTCAACCTGCAACTCGTCTGTGTTTCATCATCGTGACTGCTAGCTGATTCCTATCCGCTGCCTCCGTGCACTACAGTCTTCAACCTGCAACTCGTCTGTGTTTCATCATCGTGACTGCTAGCTGATTCCTATCCGCTGCCTCCGTGCACTACAGTCTTCAACCTGCAACCCGTCTGTGTTTCATCGTGACTGTTTGGCTGATTCCTATCCGCTGCCTCTGTGCGCTTCAGTCTTCAGTCCTTGTCAACGCTCCCGTGTTTCCTTGAGTCTGCCTCCACTATTGCTACCCGCTATTCTCCGTGATCAACAGTGCCTGTTCAACTCTGCTCTCCCGTGTCCCATCGTTACTGCACCTGCTGGTTGCTATTGGCTACCTCCGTGTTCCCGCAGAGACCCGCTGCTGCTACTCCTCAGCACTACTCATCCATCTACTGCTGATCCGCTCTCCACGCTTTCCTGTGTTCCCTGCTGGTCTACCTACCCGTGCGCTGCACCTACTAGACCACCGCTTCACCCATCCAGGTACTTCGCATCCTGCCGGCCTCCTGCCGTTCAGGTATCTCTGCACTCCTGTCTGACTGCCTCCTGAACCACGGTATGCATACTTCTCATTGACTGTGCTGTGTATTGCATACCTTGCTGGACTGTGTTGGTTCTCCTCTGGAGTGTGCTATCCGCTGAGTCTATTGCCATCATTGACTGTGTTATCTTATGCTGGACTACTTCAAGAGACTTTCTATATTGGCAGTATTGTTCAGTCATCTATACATTTATATTGTGCATATCACTGTGGTTCAAAGTCAAGGTGCCCGTGTATATCTTGTGTTGCAGTCTCTCCCCGTGCACCTCCTCACATATATATTCAGTGGTACAACTTGCTGAAGGCAGACCACTGATCCCTGTTTCCTGTATCACCTGTTCCAGTATCCTCTCACATAGCAGTGGTACAACTTGCTATCGCAGACCACTGACTACCCGGATACCTCCACTTGGATTCCACTCCTTCACTCAGACAGCGGTACAACTTGCTATCTGCAGACCGCTGACTCTCATCACCCCCTCGTTTCTGTTGGACATTCCTCCTCACTATAGCAGTGGTACAACTTGCTACCGCAGACCACTGACTACCTTCACGTGTCCTTTGTCCATACAGTTCCTCGTGTATTACTACCTCCATATTGCCAGTGCTGCTAGTCATAGACTTTCCTGAGCATCTCATCACCTGCTATTTCCTGTTCCGTGATCACCCTGCTACCAGAGTACCATATTACCACCTATACTGCTCTGGTAAGCCTATCACCTGGTGATCCCTGGGTAAAGACTCCTAGTGCCCGTGACAGTAAGATCAGGCCATGACAGACCCAGATACGGAACCTACCGCTAAGGAGATGCTGCAGCATCTGGTCAGCCGTGTGGAGCAACAGGATGCTCGCCAACAGCTGTTACTTCAATGTTACCAATCGTTAACCTCCCAAGGAACATCTGGACAGACTGTTACAGCTAATATTGAAGCTCCTGTGCTTGCCTCCGTTTCCCCAGTGCCATCCCAGGTGTCTACAGCTCCTACGCTTCACCTGCCTACTCCGTCAAAATATGACGGGGACCCCAAAACTTGTAGAGGTTTCCTTAACCAATGTTCAGTCCATTTTGAACTCCAACCTCAAAATTTTTCTACCCATCGTTCCAGAGTGGCCTATCTTATCTCATTGTTTTCTGGACAAGCCCTGGCTTGGGCCTCCCCTCTGTGGGAGAGAAACGATCCAATTCTACAAGATAGTGCCAAATTCATTTCCACGTTCCGAAGTGTGTTCGATGAACCAGGTCGTGTGACTTCCGCTGCTTCCAGCATTCTTCGTTTGCGACAAGGCTCCCATACAGTAGGACAGTATGTCATTCAATTTAGGATCCTAGCCTCTGAACTTCAGTGGAACACTGAAGCATTAGTTGCCGCCTTCTGGCAGGGGCTCTCCGATAAAATTAAAGATGCACTGACTACCCAAGAGCTTCCTTCGTCACTAGAAGATTTGATCTCTCTTTGCCATCGTGTAGATATGAGATTTCGTGAAAGAGAGTCTGAGAAAACAACGGCTGTCAAAGCACCTCTTCGTTCAAACCCTCAATTTCGTCCAGCTCCATCCTCTGTGATTCCCATGGAGATAGGACGTTCCAAATTATCTTCAGAGGAGAGGAGACGAAGAGTAAAGAATAGACTCTGTATCTATTGTGCTGATTCCACGCATATGCTCAGCTCTTGCCCTAAGAGATCGGGAAATGCCAGGCCCTAACTAGTTCTGGAGAGGTGAAGTTAGGGTCCCTGGAGTCCTCTCCATCGTTTATGAAATCTAAAGTCTGCGCTTTTGAGGTTACGATCTCCTTTGCTACCAAATCCTTTGAGTCCCAGGCATTGATTGATTCCGGAGCAGCAGGAAATTTCATTTCTAAATCACTAGTGAATCAATGGTCCCTACCAGTGATCACTTTAAAAACACCCATTACTGTGACGGCTATAGATGGATCACGTCTCATCAACGGTCTCATCACCCAGAGTACGTCTCCAGTAACCCTTCAGATTGGTGCACTACACCATGAAGAAATTTCGTTTTTAATTCTTCCAGTTACGACAAGTCCGATTGTCTTAGGCCTTCCATGGCTTCAGTGTCACTCTCCCCAGATTGACTGGCGCACTCCTCAAGTTATGTCTTGGGGGTCTGAATGTCACCAGCGTTGTCTTTCTCAAGTTATTCCTCTTAAAGTACAGCAATCTTCCATCGCATATTCCTCCCCGGGACTCCCTCCTCAGTATGCTTCATTTGCCGATGTGTTTGATAAAGCTCAGTCTGAACGTCTTCCTCCTCATCGTTCTTGGGATTGTCCGATCGACCTTCTACCTGGCAAGACTCCTCCCAGGGGCCGGGTCTATCCTCTCTCGTTACCTGAAACTCAAGCCACATCTGAGTACATACAGGAGAATCTCCAGCGCGGCTTCATTCGACCTTCCACCTCTCCCGCTGGAGCTGGGTTCTTCTTCGTCAAAAAGAAGGATGGATCATTACGCCCTTGTATAGATTTTCGTGGACTCAACGCCATTACTATCAAGAATCGGTATCCCATTCCGCTGATCACTGAGCTATTTGATCGCATCAAGGGAGCTCGGATATTTACTAAGTTGGATCTTCGTGGTGCCTACAATTTAATTAGAATCCGTTCCGGTGACGAATGGAAGACCGCGTTCAACACCAGAGATGGGCATTACGAATATTTAGTAATGCCCTTCGGGCTGTGTAATGCCCCCGCTGTTTTCCAGGGTTTCATCAATGAGATCTTTCGGGACTTATTATATGTATGTGTCGTTGTCTACCTGGACGACATATTGATCTTCTCACAGGACCTGCCTTCTCATCACCAACATGTGGCAGAGGTCCTCTCCAGACTACGGAAAAACTCATTGTTCTGTAAATTGGAAAAATGTTCATTCGAATTACCCCAGATTCCATTCTTGGGGTATATAGTTTCCGGAGTTGGCCTGAAGATGGATCCAGACAAAGTAAATGCTGTACTACATTGGCCTCAGCCAACTACTCTTCGTGCCATCCAGCGTTTTTTAGGTTTTGCCAATTACTATAGACGCTTCATTCAAGACTTTTCATCCATTGCATCTCCTATTGTGGCCCTAACTCGGAAAGGGGCTAATACTAAGCAATGGTCATCTGAGGCTCTCCAAGCCTTTCAAATTCTCAAAGAGTCCTTCTCGTCTGCTCCCATTCTTCGACAGCCTGATGTGACACTTCCCTTCTTCCTAGAAGTAGATGCCTCTAATGTGGGCTTAGGAGCCATTCTCTCCCAACGCTCGGAGCAACAAAAATTACATCCTTGTGCCTTCTATTCTCGGGGTCTTCTGCCCGCAGAGAAAAACTATACTATCGGGGACAAGGAGTTGCTGGCCATCAAAGCTGCATTGGAGGAATGGAGATACTTGTTGGAAGGAGCTCGCCATCCGGTGACGATCTTCACGGATCATAAGAACTTGTCATATTTGCAATCTGCTCAATGCTTGAACCCTCGTCAAGCAAGATGGTCTCTTTTCTTTTCCCGTTTTGAATTAATTATAACCTTCAAACCAGCCGCTAAGAACAAGAAAGCTGACGCTCTATCTCGAGCTTTGGTGACGTCCTCTGATGTAGAAGAGGTTCCCAACCATGCTATTCTAGACCCCAAATGTATTTCTCTGGCTGCTTCATCCACCAAAATGCTACCATTTGGGAAGACCCTCGTGCCTCCTACTCTGAGGAGGAAAATCCTTTCGTGGTTCCATGCCTCTCGTTTTTCCGGACACGCCGGTGAACACAAGACCTTTGAGATTCTCTCTCGAAGTTACTGGTGGCCTTCAATGAGGAGAGACGTCAAAGAGTTTATTGCTTCCTGTGATTTATGTTCTCAGTTCAAATCCTCCCGCAGAACTCCAGCAGGGTTGCTGCGACCACTACCCATTCCGTCCAAACCTTGGACCCATATTAGTATGGATTTCGTTACTGATTTGCCACCAAGTAAGAATCACAATCCTATTTGGGTAGTGGTAGACAGATTTTCGAAGATGGCTCATTTCGTCCCTCAGTCCGGTTTACCTTCCTCGTCTACTCTGGCTGAACATTTCATTAAAGAAATCTTCCGCATCCATGGATGTCCGTCTGAGATTGTGTCAGATAGAGGAGTACAATTCGTTTCCAGATTCTGGCGGGCCCTTTGTAAAACCTTGGGCATACGATTAGCACTCTCATCATCGTACCATCCGCAATCTAACGGACAAACGGAACGAGTCAATCAAGATCTTGAGACTTTTATTAGGATGTTCTCTTCAGCCAACCAAGACAACTGGGTAGAATTGCTCCCTTGGGCTGAATTCGCCCATAACAACATGTACCATGAGTCATCATCCAAAACTCCATTCTTTGTGGTTTACGGTCACCATCCGTCTTTTCCGGAATTTCCTGCCCTCCCACCCACCCAAGTTCCTGCTGTGGAGACTGCTTGTCAGACCTTCAAAAATATCTGGTCTCAGGTCAAAACCTGTTTAAAGAAGACATCTAACAAATATAAGTCTTTCGCAGATAAGAAGAGGCGGGCTATTCCACCACTAAAAATTGGAGATCGGGTTTGGTTATCTACCAAAAATATTCGTTTGAAGGTTCCATCTATGAAATTCGCCCCTCGTTTTATTGGTCCATATAGGATCATTCAAGTTATCAATCCAGTATGTGTTAAACTTCTTCTTCCTAAGAATCTTCGGATTTCCAATGCCTTCCATGTGTCCTTACTCAAACCTCTTATTATCAATCGTTTCTCGACTCCTCCCTCAGCACCGCAGCCAGTTCAAGTTCATCAGGAGGAGGATTTCGAGATTACTGAGGTATTGGATGCAAAAATTTCGCGAGGAGTCCTCCGTTTCCTCGTTCATTGGAAGGGCTTTGGTCCTGAAGAGCGTTCATGGATCAAAGCTGAAGATCTTAATGCTCCTGCCCTTCTGAAGAAGTTTTATTCCAAAAATCCGGACAAGCCCGGTTCCAGGCGTTCTGTGCCCACCTTTAAAAGGGGGGGGTACTGTCACTCACCGGACTGTGAGTGCTTCTTCCCGGACTATTAGGAACCGTGGACGTCCTCTATCCTGAGGGACTGCGCATGCGCAGCCCTTTCCAAACCTTCAGTGTATGTTCCTTTAACTTAATTGGCAGATCAGGCAACCTCCCTATATTAAGCACCTGTGGTCAACACCACGTTGCCTGATCTTGGAGTCTCATTCCCCATGAGTCTCTGAAGGTGTTCCTGTGTTTCCTCGTTTATTCAGCCCAGCTGATTCCTGTGGTTTCCAAACCACTTCTACCTCTGTGGTTTCCAAACCACTTCTACTACTGTGGTTCCCATACCACTTCTACCATCTACTGTATCATCGTGACTGTGAGCTGATTCCTATCCGCTGCCTACGTGCACTACAGTCTTCAAACCACTTCTCCTACTGTGGTTCCCATACCACTTCTACCATCTACTGTATCATCGTGACTGTGAGCTGATTCCTATCCGCTGCCTCCGTGCACTACAGTCTTCTAACCACTTCTACTCTACCATTTATTATTGGGACTGTTAGCTGATGCCTATCCGCTGCCTCCGTGCACTACAGTCTTCAACCTGCAACTCGTCTGTGTTTCATCATCGTGACTGCTAGCTGATTCCTATCCGCTGCCTCCGTGCACTACAGTCTTCAACCTGCAACTCGTCTGTGTTTCATCATCGTGACTGCTAGCTGATTCCTATCCGCTGCCTCCGTGCACTACAGTCTTCAACCTGCAACCCGTCTGTGTTTCATCGTGACTGTTTGGCTGATTCCTATCCGCTGCCTCTGTGCGCTTCAGTCTTCAGTCCTTGTCAACGCTCCCGTGTTTCCTTGAGTCTGCCTCCACTATTGCTACCCGCTATTCTCCGTGATCAACAGTGCCTGTTCAACTCTGCTCTCCCGTGTCCCATCGTTACTGCACCTGCTGGTTGCTATTGGCTACCTCCGTGTTCCCGCAGAGACCCGCTGCTGCTACTCCTCAGCACTACTCATCCATCTACTGCTGATCCGCTCTCCACGCTTTCCTGTGTTCCCTGCTGGTCTACCTACCCGTGCGCTGCACCTACTAGACCACCGCTTCACCCATCCAGGGACTTCGCATCCTGCCGGCCTCCTGCCGTTCAGGTATCTCTGCACTCCTGTCTGACTGCCTCCTGAACCACGGTATGCATACTTCTCATTGACTGTGCTGTGTATTGCATACCTTGCTGGACTGTGTTGGTTCTCCTCTGGAGTGTGCTATCCGCTGAGTCTATTGCCATCATTGACTGTGTTATCTTATGCTGGACTACTTCAAGAGACTTTCTATATTGGCAGTATTGTTCAGTCATCTATACATTTATATTGTGCATATCACTGTGGTTCAAAGTCAAGGTGCCCGTGTATATCTTGTGTTGCAGTCTCTCCCCGTGCACCTCCTCACATATATATTCAGTGGTACAACTTGCTGAAGGCAGACCACTGATCCCTGTTTCCTGTATCACCTGTTCCAGTATCCTCTCACATAGCAGTGGTACAACTTGCTATCGCAGACCACTGACTACCCGGATACCTCCACTTGGATTCCACTCCTTCACTCAGACAGCGGTACAACTTGCTATCTGCAGACCGCTGACTCTCATCACCCCCTCGTTTCTGTTGCACATTCCTCCTCACTATAGCAGTGGTACAACTTGCTACCGCAGACCACTGACTACCTTCACGTGTCCTTTGTCCATACAGTTCCTCGTGTATTACTACCTCCATATTGCCAGTGCTGCTAGTCATAGACTTTCCTGAGCATCTCATCACCTGCTATTTCCTGTTCCGTGATCACCCTGCTACCAGAGTACCATATTACCACCTATACTGCTCTGGTAAGCCTATCACCTGGTGATCCCTGGGTAAAGACTCCTAGTGCCCGTGACAGTAAGATCAGGCCATGACAGACCCAGATACGGAACCTACCGCTAAGGAGATGCTGCAGCATCTGGTCAGCCGTGTGGAGCAACAGGATGCTCGCCAACAGCTGTTACTTCAATGTTACCAATCGTTAACCTCCCAAGGAACATCTGGACAGACTGTTACAGCTAATATTGAAGCTCCTGTGCTTGCCTCCGTTTCCCCAGTGCCATCCCAGGTGTCTACAGCTCCTACGCTTCACCTGCCTACTCCGTCAAAATATGACGGGGACCCCAAAACTTGTAGAGGTTTCCTTAACCAATGTTCAGTCCATTTTGAACTCCAACCTCAAAATTTTTCTACCCATCGTTCCAGAGTGGCCTATCTTATCTCATTGTTTTCTGGACAAGCCCTGGCTTGGGCCTCCCCTCTGTGGGAGAGAAACGATCCAATTCTACAAGATAGTGCCAAATTCATTTCCACGTTCCGAAGTGTGTTCGATGAACCAGGTCGTGTGACTTCCGCTGCTTCCAGCATTCTTCGTTTGCGACAAGGCTCCCATACAGTAGGACAGTATGTCATTCAATTTAGGATCCTAGCCTCTGAACTTCAGTGGAACACTGAAGCATTAGTTGCCGCCTTCTGGCAGGGGCTCTCCGATAAAATTAAAGATGCACTGACTACCCAAGAGCTTCCTTCGTCACTAGAAGATTTGATCTCTCTTTGCCATCGTGTAGATATGAGATTTCGTGAAAGAGAGTCTGAGAAAACAACGGCTGTCAAAGCACCTCTTCGTTCAAACCCTCAATTTCGTCCAGCTCCATCCTCTGTGATTCCCATGGAGATAGGACGTTCCAAATTATCTTCAGAGGAGAGGAGACGAAGAGTAAAGAATAGACTCTGTATCTATTGTGCTGATTCCACGCATATGCTCAGCTCTTGCCCTAAGAGATCGGGAAATGCCAGGCCCTAACTAGTTCTGGAGAGGTGAAGTTAGGGTCCCTGGAGTCCTCTCCATCGTTTATGAAATCTAAAGTCTGCGCTTTTGAGGTTACGATCTCCTTTGCTACCAAATCCTTTGAGTCCCAGGCATTGATTGATTCCGGAGCAGCAGGAAATTTCATTTCTAAATCACTAGTGAATCAATGGTCCCTACCAGTGATCACTTTAAAAACACCCATTACTGTGACGGCTATAGATGGATCACGTCTCATCAACGGTCTCATCACCCAGAGTACGTCTCCAGTAACCCTTCAGATTGGTGCACTACACCATGAAGAAATTTCGTTTTTAATTCTTCCAGTTACGACAAGTCCGATTGTCTTAGGCCTTCCATGGCTTCAGTGTCACTCTCCCCAGATTGACTGGCGCACTCCTCAAGTTATGTCTTGGGGGTCTGAATGTCACCAGCGTTGTCTTTCTCAAGTTATTCCTCTTAAAGTACAGCAATCTTCCATCGCATATTCCTCCCCGGGACTCCCTCCTCAGTATGCTTCATTTGCCGATGTGTTTGATAAAGCTCAGTCTGAACGTCTTCCTCCTCATCGTTCTTGGGATTGTCCGATCGACCTTCTACCTGGCAAGACTCCTCCCAGGGGCCGGGTCTATCCTCTCTCGTTACCTGAAACTCAAGCCACATCTGAGTACATACAGGAGAATCTCCAGCGCGGCTTCATTCGACCTTCCACCTCTCCCGCTGGAGCTGGGTTCTTCTTCGTCAAAAAGAAGGATGGATCATTACGCCCTTGTATAGATTTTCGTGGACTCAACGCCATTACTATCAAGAATCGGTATCCCATTCCGCTGATCACTGAGCTATTTGATCGCATCAAGGGAGCTCGGATATTTACTAAGTTGGATCTTCGTGGTGCCTACAATTTAATTAGAATCCGTTCCGGTGACGAATGGAAGACCGCGTTCAACACCAGAGATGGGCATTACGAATATTTAGTAATGCCCTTCGGGCTGTGTAATGCCCCCGCTGTTTTCCAGGGTTTCATCAATGAGATCTTTCGGGACTTATTATATGTATGTGTCGTTGTCTACCTGGACGACATATTGATCTTCTCACAGGACCTGCCTTCTCATCACCAACATGTGGCAGAGGTCCTCTCCAGACTACGGAAAAACTCATTGTTCTGTAAATTGGAAAAATGTTCATTCGAATTACCCCAGATTCCATTCTTGGGGTATATAGTTTCCGGAGTTGGCCTGAAGATGGATCCAGACAAAGTAAATGCTGTACTACATTGGCCTCAGCCAACTACTCTTCGTGCCATCCAGCGTTTTTTAGGTTTTGCCAATTACTATAGACGCTTCATTCAAGACTTTTCATCCATTGCATCTCCTATTGTGGCCCTAACTCGGAAAGGGGCTAATACTAAGCAATGGTCATCTGAGGCTCTCCAAGCCTTTCAAATTCTCAAAGAGTCCTTCTCGTCTGCTCCCATTCTTCGACAGCCTGATGTGACACTTCCCTTCTTCCTAGAAGTAGATGCCTCTAATGTGGGCTTAGGAGCCATTCTCTCCCAACGCTCGGAGCAACAAAAATTACATCCTTGTGCCTTCTATTCTCGGGGTCTTCTGCCCGCAGAGAAAAACTATACTATCGGGGACAAGGAGTTGCTGGCCATCAAAGCTGCATTGGAGGAATGGAGATACTTGTTGGAAGGAGCTCGCCATCCGGTGACGATCTTCACGGATCATAAGAACTTGTCATATTTGCAATCTGCTCAATGCTTGAACCCTCGTCAAGCAAGATGGTCTCTTTTCTTTTCCCGTTTTGAATTAATTATAACCTTCAAACCAGCCGCTAAGAACAAGAAAGCTGACGCTCTATCTCGAGCTTTGGTGACGTCCTCTGATGTAGAAGAGGTTCCCAACCATGCTATTCTAGACCCCAAATGTATTTCTCTGGCTGCTTCATCCACCAAAATGCTACCATTTGGGAAGACCCTCGTGCCTCCTACTCTGAGGAGGAAAATCCTTTCGTGGTTCCATGCCTCTCGTTTTTCCGGACACGCCGGTGAACACAAGACCTTTGAGATTCTCTCTCGAAGTTACTGGTGGCCTTCAATGAGGAGAGACGTCAAAGAGTTTATTGCTTCCTGTGATTTATGTTCTCAGTTCAAATCCTCCCGCAGAACTCCAGCAGGGTTGCTGCGACCACTACCCATTCCGTCCAAACCTTGGACCCATATTAGTATGGATTTCGTTACTGATTTGCCACCAAGTAAGAATCACAATACTATTTGGGTAGTGGTAGACAGATTTTCGAAGATGGCTCATTTCGTCCCTCAGTCCGGTTTACCTTCCTCGTCTACTCTGGCTGAACATTTCATTAAAGAAATCTTCCGCATCCATGGATGTCCGTCTGAGATTGTGTCAGATAGAGGAGTACAATTCGTTTCCAGATTCTGGCGGGCCCTTTGTAAAACCTTGGGCATACGATTAGCACTCTCATCATCGTACCATCCGCAATCTAACGGACAAACGGAACGAGTCAATCAAGATCTTGAGACTTTTATTAGGATGTTCTCTTCAGCCAACCAAGACAACTGGGTAGAATTGCTCCCTTGGGCTGAATTCGCCCATAACAACATGTACCATGAGTCATCATCCAAAACTCCATTCTTTGTGGTTTACGGTCACCATCCGTCTTTTCCGGAATTTCCTGCCCTCCCACCCACCCAAGTTCCTGCTGTGGAGACTGCTTGTCAGACCTTCAAAAATATCTGGTCTCAGGTCAAAACCTGTTTAAAGAAGACATCTAACAAATATAAGTCTTTCGCAGATAAGAAGAGGCGGGCTATTCCACCACTAAAAATTGGAGATCGGGTTTGGTTATCTACCAAAAATATTCGTTTGAAGGTTCCATCTATGAAATTCGCCCCTCGTTTTATTGGTCCATATAGGATCATTCAAGTTATCAATCCAGTATGTGTTAAACTTCTTCTTCCTAAGAATCTTCGGATTTCCAATGCCTTCCATGTGTCCTTACTCAAACCTCTTATTATCAATCGTTTCTCGACTCCTCCCTCAGCACCGCAGCCAGTTCAAGTTCATCAGGAGGAGGATTTCGAGATTACTGAGGTATTGGATGCAAAAATTTCGCGAGGAGTCCTCCGTTTCCTCGTTCATTGGAAGGGCTTTGGTCCTGAAGAGCGTTCATGGATCAAAGCTGAAGATCTTAATGCTCCTGCCCTTCTGAAGAAGTTTTATTCCAAAAATCCGGACAAGCCCGGTTCCAGGCGTTCTGTGCCCACCTTTAAAAGGGGGGGTACTGTCACTCACCGGACTGTGAGTGCTTCTTCCCGGACTATTAGGAACCGTGGACGTCCTCTATCCTGAGGGACTGCGCATGCGCAGCCCTTTCCAAACCTTCAGTGTATGTTCCTTTAACTTAATTGGCAGATCAGGCAACCTCCCTATATTAAGCACCTGTGGTCAACACCACGTTGCCTGATCTTGGAGTCTCATTCCCCATGAGTCTCTGAAGGTGTTCCTGTGTTTCCTCGTTTATTCAGCCCAGCTGATTCCTGTGGTTTCCAAACCACTCCTACCTCTGTGGTTTCCAAACCACTTCTACTACTGTGGTTCCCATACCACTTCTACCATCTACTGTATCATCGTGACTGTGAGCTGATTCCTATCCGCTGCCTCCGTGCACTACAGTCTTCAAACCACTTCTCCTACTGTGGTTCCCATACCACTTCTACCATCTACTGTATCATCGTGACTGTGAGCTGATTCCTATCCGCTGCCTCCGTGCACTACAGTCTTCTAACCACTTCTACTCTACCATTTATTATTGGGACTGTTAGCTGATGCCTATCCGCTGCCTCCGTGCACTACAGTCTTCAACCTGCAACTCGTCTGTGTTTCATCATCGTGACTGCTAGCTGATTCCTATCCGCTGCCTCCGTGCACTACAGTCTTCAACCTGCAACTCGTCTGTGTTTCATCATCGTGACTGCTAGCTGATTCCTATCCGCTGCCTCCGTGCACTACAGTCTTCAACCTGCAACCCGTCTGTGTTTCATCGTGACTGTTTGGCTGATTCCTATCCGCTGCCTCTGTGCGCTTCAGTCTTCAGTCCTTGTCAACGCTCCCGTGTTTCCTTGAGTCTGCCTCCACTATTGCTACCCGCTATTCTCCGTGATCAACAGTGCCTGTTCAACTCTGCTCTCCCGTGTCCCATCGTTACTGCACCTGCTGGTTGCTATTGGCTACCTCCGTGTTCCCGCAGAGACCCGCTGCTGCTACTCCTCAGCACTACTCATCCATCTACTGCTGATCCGCTCTCCACGCTTTCCTGTGTTCCCTGCTGGTCTACCTACCCGTGCGCTGCACCTACTAGACCACCGCTTCACCCATCCAGGGACTTCGCATCCTGCCGGCCTCCTGCCGTTCAGGTATCTCTGCACTCCTGTCTGACTGCCTCCTGAACCACGGTATGCATACTTCTCATTGACTGTGCTGTGTATTGCATACCTTGCTGGACTGTGTTGGTTCTCCTCTGGAGTGTGCTATCCGCTGAGTCTATTGCCATCATTGACTGTGTTATCTTATGCTGGACTACTTCAAGAGACTTTCTATATTGGCAGTATTGTTCAGTCATCTATACATTTATATTGTGCATATCACTGTGGTTCAAAGTCAAGGTGCCCGTGTATATCTTGTGTTGCAGTCTCTCCCCGTGCACCTCCTCACATATATATTCAGTGGTACAACTTGCTGAAGGCAGACCACTGATCCCTGTTTCCTGTATCACCTGTTCCAGTATCCTCTCACATAGCAGTGGTACAACTTGCTATCGCAGACCACTGACTACCCGGATACCTCCACTTGGATTCCACTCCTTCACTCAGACAGCGGTACAACTTGCTATCTGCAGACCGCTGACTCTCATCACCCCCTCGTTTCTGTTGGACATTCCTCCTCACTATAGCAGTGGTACAACTTGCTACCGCAGACCACTGACTACCTTCACGTGTCCTTTGTCCATACAGTTCCTCGTGTATTACTACCTCCATATTGCCAGTGCTGCTAGTCATAGACTTTCCTGAGCATCTCATCACCTGCTATTTCCTGTTCCGTGATCACCCTGCTACCAGAGTACCATATTACCACCTATACTGCTCTGGTAAGCCTATCACCTGGTGATCCCTGGGTAAAGACTCCTAGTGCCCGTGACAGTAAGATCAGGCCATGACAGACCCAGATACGGAACCTACCGCTAAGGAGATGCTGCAGCATCTGGTCAGCCGTGTGGAGCAACAGGATGCTCGCCAACAGCTGTTACTTCAATGTTACCAATCGTTAACCTCCCAAGGAACATCTGGACAGACTGTTACAGCTAATATTGAAGCTCCTGTGCTTGCCTCCGTTTCCCCAGTGCCATCCCAGGTGTCTACAGCTCCTACGCTTCACCTGCCTACTCCGTCAAAATATGACGGGGACCCCAAAACTTGTAGAGGTTTCCTTAACCAATGTTCAGTCCATTTTGAACTCCAACCTCAAAATTTTTCTACCCATCGTTCCAGAGTGGCCTATCTTATCTCATTGTTTTCTGGACAAGCCCTGGCTTGGGCCTCCCCTCTGTGGGAGAGAAACGATCCAATTCTACAAGATAGTGCCAAATTCATTTCCACGTTCCGAAGTGTGTTCGATGAACCAGGTCGTGTGACTTCCGCTGCTTCCAGCATTCTTCGTTTGCGACAAGGCTCCCATACAGTAGGACAGTATGTCATTCAATTTAGGATCCTAGCCTCTGAACTTCAGTGGAACACTGAAGCATTAGTTGCCGCCTTCTGGCAGGGGCTCTCCGATAAAATTAAAGATGCACTGACTACCCAAGAGCTTCCTTCGTCACTAGAAGATTTGATCTCTCTTTGCCATCGTGTAGATATGAGATTTCGTGAAAGAGAGTCTGAGAAAACAACGGCTGTCAAAGCACCTCTTCGTTCAAACCCTCAATTTCGTCCAGCTCCATCCTCTGTGATTCCCATGGAGATAGGACGTTCCAAATTATCTTCAGAGGAGAGGAGACGAAGAGTAAAGAATAGACTCTGTATCTATTGTGCTGATTCCACGCATATGCTCAGCTCTTGCCCTAAGAGATCGGGAAATGCCAGGCCCTAACTAGTTCTGGAGAGGTGAAGTTAGGGTCCCTGGAGTCCTCTCCATCGTTTATGAAATCTAAAGTCTGCGCTTTTGAGGTTACGATCTCCTTTGCTACCAAATCCTTTGAGTCCCAGGCATTGATTGATTCCGGAGCAGCAGGAAATTTCATTTCTAAATCACTAGTGAATCAATGGTCCCTACCAGTGATCACTTTAAAAACACCCATTACTGTGACGGCTATAGATGGATCACGTCTCATCAACGGTCTCATCACCCAGAGTACGTCTCCAGTAACCCTTCAGATTGGTGCACTACACCATGAAGAAATTTCGTTTTTAATTCTTCCAGTTACGACAAGTCCGATTGTCTTAGGCCTTCCATGGCTTCAGTGTCACTCTCCCCAGATTGACTGGCGCACTCCTCAAGTTATGTCTTGGGGGTCTGAATGTCACCAGCGTTGTCTTTCTCAAGTTATTCCTCTTAAAGTACAGCAATCTTCCATCGCATATTCCTCCCCGGGACTCCCTCCTCAGTATGCTTCATTTGCCGATGTGTTTGATAAAGCTCAGTCTGAACGTCTTCCTCCTCATCGTTCTTGGGATTGTCCGATCGACCTTCTACCTGGCAAGACTCCTCCCAGGGGCCGGGTCTATCCTCTCTCGTTACCTGAAACTCAAGCCACATCTGAGTACATACAGGAGAATCTCCAGCGCGGCTTCATTCGACCTTCCACCTCTCCCGCTGGAGCTGGGTTCTTCTTCGTCAAAAAGAAGGATGGATCATTACGCCCTTGTATAGATTTTCGTGGACTCAACGCCATTACTATCAAGAATCGGTATCCCATTCCGCTGATCACTGAGCTATTTGATCGCATCAAGGGAGCTCGGATATTTACTAAGTTGGATCTTCGTGGTGCCTACAATTTAATTAGAATCCGTTCCGGTGACGAATGGAAGACCGCGTTCAACACCAGAGATGGGCATTACGAATATTTAGTAATGCCCTTCGGGCTGTGTAATGCCCCTGCTGTTTTCCAGGGTTTCATCAATGAGATCTTTCGGGACTTATTATATGTATGTGTCGTTGTCTACCTGGACGACATATTGATCTTCTCACAGGACCTGCCTTCTCATCACCAACATGTGGCAGAGGTCCTCTCCAGACTACGGAAAAACTCATTGTTCTGTAAATTGGAAAAATGTTCATTCGAATTACCCCAGATTCCATTCTTGGGGTATATAGTTTCCGGAGTTGGCCTGAAGATGGATCCAGACAAAGTAAATGCTGTACTACATTGGCCTCAGCCAACTACTCTTCGTGCCATCCAGCGTTTTTTAGGTTTTGCCAATTACTATAGACGCTTCATTCAAGACTTTTCATCCATTGCATCTCCTATTGTGGCCCTAACTCGGAAAGGGGCTAATACTAAGCAATGGTCATCTGAGGCTCTCCAAGCCTTTCAAATTCTCAAAGAGTCCTTCTCGTCTGCTCCCATTCTTCGACAGCCTGATGTGACACTTCCCTTCTTCCTAGAAGTAGATGCCTCTAATGTGGGCTTAGGAGCCATTCTCTCCCAAC